>NC_091845.1:80102110-80405140 GCF_037783145.1 Equus przewalskii | reverse complement strand
TAGCAAGCATAATTTATGAGATTCTTTCTATTTATGCTAATGTACTACTCAAAGTGTTTTCTAACTTCTCATTTGGAATGTAACAGAGGATTTCAATGTGATTGACACAGACTTTCTTCCCCCTGTCACATCTCCTTGTTTTTCTCATGCATGTGTGTGTTGTGCAATGTTCCCACAGAGTCGTTAATGAGCCATCAATTATTCCCGCAAATTGGAAGCAGAAACTCAAAATCTCCCTCCGCAAGGTGTTAGTACACTACTTTAAAATTGAATATGAAAACATTTGAATTTCAACACAAGTACATTAACCCTTGTGCCCAGACACATGTGATTTTAACAATATTATTTTGTGCTTTAATGAAGTTATGTAATCTTTGAGTCCGCGATTCCTTCGCTGTGGGTAATTAGGTTGCATGTGACGGGGGAGTGGGGGCTGCACATTACACAGACATCACTTGAGGCAAAAGATTGAAGCATTCTGCATTCCCTACTTAGAATCCAAAATAGTATTTTGGGAAATGATTTAAATTTCAATAAAAAATGAGCTATATGACAGGCACATGGTGATTAAGAGTTTTACGCTAGTGTGTCTCCAAGTCAGCAGTGAGTAACTCCAGAGCATAAACACCACTGATGAGGAGGCTCTCTTTCTTTCTGGAACTCTTCCATTTGGAAACTCACCTATTTTTTTTGTTCCGCCTGGGATCCTACAATATCTTTTGTGAAGATGTTGCTAGTAACACTTGGCACAGCTTCCTGCTGCTGTTCCCTCTCTTCAAATCTTGCCTCCCTCCCTGCCTCCTTTCCAGAATTTGATCACAGTCAGAGGGAAAGGAGAAAAGTTCTACAACAGCTGATACGTTTTCAGTCCTTACTCTGTGTCTAACTCTGTTTCAGCCCTTTTGGTTAATCATTACAACAGACCCTTGCTGTGCACCGATATTATTGTCCTGGTTTAAAGATGAGGAAACACAAGGTCGTTCACAAAACTACGAAGTGACAGAATCCGGGTTTCTGCCTGGACAGCCTGGCTCTGGGCCCTGGTTTTCATTTAGGCTCCAGTCCCTGTTCCCTTCCTTGGACAGGAATTCTAGACAGCAGTCCTCGCTGGGGAAGGGGCGGCTTTAACGAGGAAGGGTTTTTGGTGAAGTTTTGAGTAAAGATGATCAGAACCATGTTCAGCGTTTAAAGGTCCTGGACAGAAAAGAGGAAAAAAAAGGAGAATTTTGAGAGAGATTGTGATATTTTGTGACTTCTCATGATATTCTAGACATGCAAATAAAAGGAACTGCAGTTATTTGGATGTGACTTCGGTTCTATGATTTTTGTTCTCATCGTGAAAATGCTCCCAGAATGAATCATGAGAGTTAGGGCTGAATGAGCATGACATTCTCATGGCTCATACTGTGTCTTCACCACTGAAGGCCCCAAGATTCCTCCTGAGCACATTCTCCCTCTCAGAAAGGGAGCTGTTTTAAGCCTGTAAAATCTTGCCTCCTTATAAGAAAAAAAAAAGTAATTTTTTCCAGAGGACTTTTTCTTGTTTTTTTTTTTCTGTGTTCTCAATAAAACATTTTAATCACTATGAGTTCCAAGTAAAACTGCTACTTCCTGCCATATATCCAGGCCTTGAGGGAGTTGCAGTAACTACCCAGCTTGCTGCTAGAGAAAGCCTCAGCCTGCAGGCCCCACACGCAGCACAGAGGCTCCCACGGGCGAGGAGAGCAACCCTGGCAAAGCCATAAGAGGAGCAAGTGAAAAATTGGGTTCACAGGGCTGGAAGAGAATTCCCCTTCCGTCAAAGAAGCTGATGACGAATGCCATTGTTTCTCCCAATACTTTAATGTCAGTAACCATCAGCATTCCAAGCATCTCTACTTGGACCACTTTTGTCACCCACACACTAGGCCATGTGCCTGTAAATGCTTAATAACCATTTCCAACATATCTCTATAAATATATGTGTATACATATATGTAATATATACACGTTTATTACTAACTTTGCTCATCTCAAGGAGGTGTAGCGCATAATTTATAAATAATAAAAACTACAGCATAATCTTTGTTATAAATTCTATATCATCATTGATTCTTACAGAATGTGTTTGTCGATTTTTGCTACACTCTGGTATCTCTAGCCAACTATATTTGCAATTGCTGAAATAGTGAAGTCCCGAAACATATGTTGGATGTTAGCTGGTATTTTTATTTACATTAATAAGTAGGACAAAAACGAAACAACAGAAATAGACATGTCAGAACTGTACTCATATCTAATGGCATGTATGATGTCTTTGCTAAATTGGATAATGGCTTTCAAAAAGTGGAAAAAATATTTTCAGAATTTTTACAATATTCATAATTTAATGGCCACAGATGCAACAAACTTTTAAGTTTAATCTACATTATTAACAGTTTTTCTGTCATTTTTATAAGCCTAGACTATCTGCAAAACAATAAGAAAAGTTTTGATTTGTAGCACTTGACAATCTCTGTGGAGTAAATATTACCACCAAGGTCAATTTTTAAGCTATTAGTGTAATGTTACTGAATGCAGAGTTGGGAAGAGATTTCAGAAAGAAAAACAGCCGTTATATAATTTTTAAACCTTATAGATACAATAGAGGTAAATAATCTCAAGGGCAGGGATAATAGTAAAAACTGGGCATCCGCATGTAAAAAACAATGAAAGTCTACCCTTGCCTTTCACTATATATTCTATATTAAATGGATCATAGAGCTAAATTTGAAAGCTAAGCTACAAAAGCTCTGGAAGAAAACATAGAAGAAATCTTGTGGCCAAGAATATGAGGAGATTTCTTAGATAGAACACAAACCATTGGACAAGAAAAAGTGATAATTCAGTAATTGCTAAATTGAACCTCATCAGAATTTAGAGCACTTATTTTTCAAAAGACACTGTTAAGAAAATAAAAAGAGATGTCATAGACTGGGAGAAAAAACTCACAAAAAATAGATCCAGTAAAGAACTTTTGCAACTTGATGAAAAGAAGATGAACCTACTTTTTTAAATTAACACATTTAAAAAAATTGTAATTAACAAATTGTAATTAACAAATTAATTTTTTAAATTAATAGATACTTCACAAAATAATATGTATGAATGTCTACATGAGTGGACAATAAGCACATGAAAAAAATTCAATGACATTAATCGTTAGGAAAATACAAATTACAAACCCACTGAAATACCATCTCATACTCACTAAAGTGGTGAAAAATAAGAAAGACTGAACTTGTCAATTGTTGTTAAAGATGAAGAGGAACTAAAACACTTATACATTGCTGGAAGGAAGGGAAAATGGTACAAGCACTTTCAAAAACAGTTTGGCAGTTTCATATAAAAAAATCCATGCTCACCATATTACCTAGAAATCCTCCTTCTAGGTTTATTGAAGAAAAATGAAACATGTTCAAAGAAAGAATTGTAGTATGCTATTTATAGAAGTTTTGCTTATAACAGACAAAAATACTGAGAAGAAACCACATGCCTATCAATAGGCGAATGGGTAAACAAATTGTGGGCACTCCAAAGAATGGAATACTACTTAGCCATGAAAAGGAATGAACTACTGATACACACAACAGTATGAATGACTCATGAAAGTGCTAAGTGAATGAAGCAGAAAAGACTACACACTATCCGATTCTGTCAGAATCAGAATTGGGATGAGGTAAATGATCTATACCTTGTGTGTGCTGGTATTTACATGACTGCCTACATTTCTCAAAACTCATCAAATTGTACACATACTTAGTGAATTTCATTTATGTAAATTATACGTCAATAAAACTGAGTAAAGTATATTTCTAAAACGAATTCTGAGGGAATATACAGAAATAATAGTAGTTATGTTATCCTTTGTGATTACAGCTTTTTAAAATATTTTATGTCTTATGAATTTTTCTGTCATGCCTCTATGCTACCTAAATAAAAATGATTAAAAATGATCAAATACTATTATTTAAATCAAAGTGACTTAGAGTACCTTAGAATGCTTTATTTAGAAGTTCCACATGCTTAACTTGCTATATTCTTAGAAAACAACCAGGAAAATTTGAATTGTTTGAGCTGCTACAAGTACGTACTTGATAAATTCCTGCTGACGTTATTACACACGCACAGGCAATACTGCTCTCTGGGCACCTCACCTTCGGACCACACGCAAGTCTGAGAGAATCACGTACATTTCAGCATTTACTGAGTACCTTTTATTTTGGAAGATTTATTGTAAAATATGCCAAACTTATATTACTTGGTGAGTCACCAGAATGTGACTGGTATCATTCCTATCCAGTCTTTCAAAACGTTAAACATTTAGACATTAAAAATTAAAATCTCATTGTATTCTTGAAGAAAAAAGTAAAATGAAGAAATACAGCAAGAAAATAAAATAAGAAGCCAGTTAATAGTTTTGGTTAACATTTTGAAATTTTACATATATCTTATACATATATATATGTACACACAGACACACATACACATGTCTTCATGCACACTCATATACAAAAATATATTTTGTATGTAACATTGCCTAGTGACTTAAAATTATTCATGCTTTAGGAAATACTTCAATATCATATGAAAATAGTGTTTGATAACTGCATTATATTCCATTATATGGAGGCAACTTAATGCCAATATTGTGGTACTGTGGCACATAGTTTTCTATTATGTTATTTTACCATAAACCTGTTTTTGCACAAATATTTGCCTAAATTTTTGTTGTAGCATTTATAAAATTATGACTCCTGCCCCACCCTCCAAGTCCATTTTTGCTCTGATGGTCCTTCAAGGAAGCATGAGCCAAAAAGGAAATTTAATCTTTACTAATTTCTCTCTCAACTTTTAAGGGGGTTAGGTCAAGAGTCACTCTTGTCCATGATAATGCTTATTATGCTCATATTCATTTTCATTTTCTAGTACCTCCAAATTACCAGCAGTCTCTCTTTTTCCTTTTCATCAAATCCTGTTCAATTGCGTAATTCTTCTAGATGAAAATTATCTAAAACAGTGGTTCTCAATCTATGCTGCCCTTTAGAATCCCTGGGAAAATTTTCAAATATTCAGATTCCTAGATCCCAACCACAAAGACTCTAACTTAATTGGTTTTGGGTGAGTCCCAGGCACTGGTAGTTTTAGAGCCCTCCAGAGGGTTCGGATATTAATATGCAATCTGGATTGAAAACCACTGCTGCAGATGGTTCCCTAGATTGAGACTGGAGCCTGTTTATCTCCTCCAGCTGGGTCCACAATTCTTGGGCTATATTTAATCATATCTCTAACTTTTATAGTTTCCCCAAACTACTGCAGCATCTTAATTTTGAGTTTCACAGCGAGTGTTTGTTGTTGACTAACAGATTTTCCTCCTTTCTCTCCTGCAGTCACAGAATTGATAACTACAGAATTTTCACTGGGTCCTGGGAAGAGCAATTTTCTATTTTCAGTTTATATTATCACTACCTAAACTCGGTTTTACAAACGTCTGAACTCCTATGGCAGATGTGTTTGAACTAGGCTACTCTCTAAGAACCTCTATGGCTACTGCCAGTTTCAGGGGATGACTTTTCAGATCTTCTGCTTCCATGTGAACTCTCTTTCAAGGTTTTTGTCCTCTCTTCCTACCTTCCCTTTTACAATAGCCCTCTTCCACTTTGCAAACAAAAAGAATAGCCCTTTTTCTCTCAAATCTTCCAATACCGCACAGCCCTGGAGGATGCGCTCTACACTATTGGGCTGGGTGAAGACTTCTTAAGGGAGTAATCAGAGTACCACAAACCACACGGGGCCTCCTGTCTTTCTCCTTATTAAATATATGTGATTCGTATGAAACATGCTACCAGAAAGGACGTTTTAGCCCATACTGGGAAGGACCGAAATCAAATATATTGTCGAATATGGGCATTGGGAGTAATAGAAATTTTCTTTTAACCACCTCACTTCTTTTTTCCCTTGACTATTGTGAAAGAAAGCACAACTCGGGAGGGAGAGGCTGCTGGGAGAGACATTTTGTAAAAGAGAATTAAAAGATATGCTAAATACAGCTTTTTCAGATATTAAAACTTAGGACTTGCCATTAGCTGGAAAGCAAAGCATCTTTAATCAGTTGAAGAAAATACAGTTTAGTGTTTTGATGTCGTTTTTCTTTTTCTTTTTCATTTTCATGCTTCCCCAAAATTTTCAAAGTGAATAATTGAGTAACAAGTCACTACAAGGCAGGTGTTTTTCCCTTCTTTGATTTTGCTTTTGCCCTTGAAAATAATTTTAATACATCACTAGATGGCTTTTGGAAAATAACTTCAATGGAATTGAAAAACTTGAATGACATTGCTGTGACTCAACTCTTTCATTTCCTTCCTCATGTTTCCTCAGCATCTACATCTATAAAAACAGAAATGCAGAAATAGAATTGATGCTTAATTCTGTCTCATTCTAGAAATACATTCACGAATCTGCAGATGAGCGAATTATTGTTTTTGAAAAACCCTAACCCTATTCCCCTCATTCAGGAATAGACTTCCAATGACATTTTAATTTTGTTTCAAAATTTTAATTTTCTTTCATAATTATTCATCAAATTATGTAATATATGTTATGCATGTTGATTTTTATTATTTATATGCTAATAATATTTGTAAAGAAGGAGAGAGGGCATATTATTTTTTAATATTCTTTAAGGAGATATGCAAGCAAAATAAAAACACATGTAAAGACCAGTCCTGCGGCCACATTTTCATCATCATTTTGACTGGAAATCAGAAGACAAATGCAGAGCACTTTTTTTCCTGGCTGATTGTGGGTATTTATGAACTCAGCATCAAATCGCAGTCACATGCACACCATGAGCCCACCACAAAACCTCGAGGCAGGACGTGCTTAAAGGCTGGACTCGCCAGCAACTTTTCACTGGCTCCTCTGATGGCTACCTTTGAAACACCTCTGAATAATGTTCTAATTATGGTTCCAATGCCCCCATCCCATTCACGACATGCTACTATAGTTGCTGTCATCTGAGAGTTGGAGGCACTCGGCAGTGTACCAGTGGTTCCAAATCCTGACTGTCGCCAGCTCCACAGCAGCATCAAGGCTCCGGAGCATCCTGGCTGCTCCTGGAGCCAGACCAGAGCCTGGAACGAGTCTGCACCCACCACCTTTCTCTCTTCAAGGGAAATACGGACGGTTTTTTGAGGAACTGCCTTTCCCCGAGGCTTTCGCTAGGAGGCGCTGTAGGCTTTTTCTGTCTGACAAACTCACGCACAGCTGCTTCTGTCTGGCTTTGCTGAAGGAAGATCCGGTCCTCGCCAGTCTCCCAGCGCGGCCATTCCCCTCTCAGGGTGGCCCTGTGATGTTTCTCCTGGATAATCTGACATTGCGATGTGTCAAGCTTAATCCTTTCACACTGAAGTAATTAGTGTGGCTGTCCTGTTGAAATTCACTCTTAGTTATAGGCTGATGATCGTGATCTGTTTCTTGAGATAGCTATCCAGAAAAAGGACTACAGGACTAAAAGGGAGGGACTCTTTTAAGACTGTTGAGTTGATGGACTGGTACAATTTAATCTGGACAGCTAAAGCCATAAAGAAAGCCACAGGCAGGCCCAGCCTTGTGGCCTCTGTGGCGCTCGCACTTGGCCAGATGCCAACATCATCCTCATCATTGTACTTTGTGCTTCTAAAAAATACTGCCTTCACTTCCCCGTCCCTGGGGAAAGAAGCAGCTTTGTTATTTGGCAAACAGTTCTGGTACTGACCTATTTACAGAATTGCTGAATTAACCTCCTGTGCTCCCTCATGCTTCAGGTGTCTAAATCTCAGAAATCAGCTAGTGCTGGGGAAAAGAGGGGAAAAACAGTATCTCAGTTCTGAACAAACAGGAGTGCAGCCAATTTCCTCAAGTGAAACAGCATGATCCTTAACGGAGCTTTGTCAGCCAGTGAGCCCCCTGAGCAGTCATGTCCTGGAGGGAGGTCAGCATGCCATCACACAGCCTCCGTGACTCCCATGGCAGAACAGGCTGCTGACTTTGCTCCAGATGAGTTCAGGGTTGTGATACATCAAAGATGCAACATGTTATCTTTGACTATAATAATACTGCTTTGTCTTCAGTTACAATGAAGAATAGTGTTATTAAACAATGCATGTCTGCCTGCTGACAAAATTAACAAAAAAAACAGAAGCACAATTCTTATGCAAAACTCCCATCAAATTGTCTGTGATATCACCGATTAATAAGCATGTCATCAAACAGCTCAAAATGTCCTTTTTGTTATTATTTGCAAATGTGAGGGGAAGAAAGTGGTAATTCATGACTGTTTTAGTAGTATTTGATTATTACCAAAATTTATCAGACTTTCATAGTCATTGGTATTTGTTTTTAATATTGGCACCTGAGCTAACATGTATTGCCAATCTTCTTTTTTTTGTTTTTTCTTCTTCTCCCCAAAGCCCCCCAGTGCATAGTTGTATAGTCTAGTTGTAGGTCCTTCTGCTTGTGCTGCATGGGACACCACCTCAGCATGGCTTGATGAGTGGTGCCATGTCTGCGCCCAGGATCCAAACTGGCGAAACCCTGGGCCGCTGAATCGAAGCGCACAAACTCAATGGCTCAGCCACGGGGTCAGCCCTGTCATTGGTATTTATTAGTATTACTTGTATTTTCATCCTTGATCTTTCAGAGATTTTTTCTAATTGATTTATTTGACTTTTAAAATTATGCCGTTAGCTAATTGCTTCTTTATTTCACTAATATTTGGAACTAGCTCTTGAATTTATTTAATTCTACTTTTTTGTTTTCTTATCTATTCATTTCTTCTTTTAAATTACTAATTTAGAATTATTTCTGCAATTCTTAGCCTTACTTTGTTGCATTTCTTAAAATTTCTAGAATTCAAAACAATAAAATTATTTTTAAACTATATGACAACGTTATAGATTTGTCTTTATTGCTGTCCCCTTTCTTCCCAATCTTCTTTTTCTATCTGTCACAGCTCCTTCAGGATGAGAATGCTTTTTAAACATTTATTAACTCTGTATTTGAACTTCTCTTCCACATAGTTTTATCTGATGCTAATTCAAGACTGCTTTAGATAATGATAATATTGCATGATAAAGCATATTAACTCCTTATCTTATCAGGAGTGTTGGTAATAATTTCTTAGTTGAATATGAGTCAAATTCAGTAGATAAATGCCCTGCTTTCCTGCCTAGGAAGAGAAAAAGCAAATGACCATCTCAAGTTTTATATCTATATACAAGTGTACAAGATCAATGAACACGGCTATCCAGATATTTTTTGTTCACTGGGTATTCTCATTCTTTTGGTGATCAGTGGTCTATGTTAGGAAAAGGATGTTAATGTAAAGGATGTTAGCCTACAGTGCTCTACTGAAAGGAGAGTTTCCATTTTGATCTGAGAAACTAAGAGGAAAGGTGCTGTGGCTTTCACTTTTAGAAAAAAGATAATCTATTTCTTCATTTTAAGTCTCCCACTGAGAAATAGAACAGCTGCCTTCATCATACTCACTGCATTTCTACCTTCCCATTCTTACGGAGGAATAAAAATTCTTTTCAAACTTTTAGATCCATCTGTTTACTTTCTAGTTAGCCTAAATAGGAAGAAAATGCCTACAGTTTTCAGCATTCTATTCATCCCAAGTTGGTAGTTTTTGTCTGTTGCTCCCTCATTTGTTTTTGACTATTTGTTTTGTGTTACTACAACCATTTCCGTGTCATTCAGTTGGGTGGGTTTCATCTTGATAATTGTTTAAGTAGCCTTTACTATGTCTTCCCTTAATTAAGGGTTTAATTTCCAAATCAGTTAGTCAGTCATCAACATTCATTCATTTAATAATATTTATTATATGATAGATACTCTACTGGGTCCTGGCTATAAAGAGTAAATAAAAAAGATACAGTCTCTGCCTTTGTGAGCTTTGCAGGAGCCAAACTATGGCCTGAGGTAGAAAATAGGACAAGTGCTCCTTCTTCAGTTGGATAGGAGACAGCACACACCTCTCTAAAGGAGCATTCAAGCTAAAACTTAAAGGAAGAGAAATGATTGACCATTTGAAGGTAGAGAAAACTAGGAGCAAGAAGAGCATTCCAGGAAGAGAGAAGAGCTTCACAAAGGGCTCTGAGGTAAAGAAGGAAATGGAATATTTAAGAAACTGAGAGAAGATAACAATAGCTGGAGCTTGGAATCCTTGCAAAAATATGGTACCCAGTCAGATTGGAAAAATGGACAAGGCTCAGGTCACATAGGGATTTTAGACTGTAGTTAGGCCTTTCATTTTAAGATGAGGAATGAAGTTATCCAATTAAGTTAGTCTTAAGTCTTTGAGAAGATCAACTCTTTAAGAACACTATTTTTGCTTTAAATGGAGATTGGAAAACAGTTTGAAGCGGGTAACGGTGAAAGAGAAGAGTCTAGGTAGAAGGATGGTTGTGTCCACCCATAAAAGCAGGATGGACTCCTACCCAAAATTTGGTTTGGATGTTAACACTGATGACACCGCTCACACACACCAAGAGGGTATAAAAAGCTTTATTACTCATATAATGAGGATTTCCAGGAGAACAGTATGGATCCCAAGCAGGTCTGAAAATGGCTTGAGAGAGCAATGAAAGGAGACTGGCTTGTCATTTTTATGGTGGTTAAGTGGTAGAGCCAGGGTGAGGGTGATATGGTTTGAACTTCTCACAAGTGCTGAAGGAAGAGGAGGAGGCAGAGAAGAAGCTATCTGGTATGTCTTCTTTACTTAATGCAACAAATCTAATATTTATGGATTTATGGAGCATGGTCCAGTGGAAGATGTTAGTATTACCTATGCAATTATGTCATAAAATGGAGGTATTTCATGACTCAAATGGTTTTCTTAGTGTGAGACCACCTACATTATATAGAGACCTCATATGTGAAACCTTGGTCAAGGTGCATAGCAATAAAATATGGGCAGGAAGGACTTAGAGAGCTGTAATGTCCAACACTTCTTCATTCTTCTTTATTGTCTTGCAGTCAATTGTATCATTTGGATTATTAGCAAAGTTTGATTCTGGGTGACAGCTCTGATTCTTGTCAGTCTGATTTGACCACTCAGTTTGTTATTGTATCTCAGCTGCTATGTAGGGAGGTATAAGAAGTGGTAGAAGCATATTAGGTGAGAACAGTTTAGGGAAGACAGGCCATTTCTGGCAGAGGAACAAAAGATAATTGCGTATTTGGGAATTTGCAGAGAGTTGACATTATTTGTATACAGAATCAATGTTGAAGTGGCCGGAGAAGTTTGGGTTCCTCCATGACAAGAAGCCTCATCTTTATGATATAATTGATAGAGTGACACTGTACAATTTTAAGAAGTGGAATAAGAGTATCTGCTTTTCTTTGAAAGAGAAATAAATTTTCCTGTATAACATTAGTGGGTTGAATTCATGTAATCACTTAGACATGTTAGGCCACAAAGCATTTAATACTGCCAGAGGCAGAATGTCTAATACCTTGATAACTAGAATGGTGTAAGATTTCCAGTAAATCAGTTCTGTTTAATAGGCTATACCTACACATGCTTTTTAATACTTTATTAGTTATTATAAGTGACTTTTTTAAATGCGAGATTATTTGTGTAGAAGCAGTGACTTGAATATTAAACTTTGGAATTTTCAACACATTGCCCAACAGGCCCCCCCACCTTTACAAATAAGAATCAAGTTAAAAGGCTTCTAGAATATATTATTAAGTAACCAGAATTAGTTTGAGGTGAAAATAGTATTCTTGAATTGTTGCTAATTACATGTACATTGGTTCACTATGTCTACCTGGAAATGTTTTTAAAATACTGATGATTTGGCTCTAACCTCAGAAATTCCAATTTAAGCAAAGGTAAGGGAATGGCACGAACTCTCCAGGTGACTGTTGTATGAAGACAGGTTTAGAACAATTGATATATAGGAGTTTATAATTATTATAGATATACAGGATTTAAAAAATTTATATGCACAGTTTTTAAAAATAGAATATGGTTTAATATATTATTACAGAAGATCAACCATTTGTGCCATTCCTAATAACTATTAAAAGAATGAAGCTACTCAGCCGGACCAAGTTCACGTGAAAGTAGTATAGTTACAATTTATAAAAAGAGAAGTTCATTATCAATTAAAATCGCAATGCTTAAAATAAAATGATAGAATAACACAATTACCTAAATCTTTATTTCTTTAATTGCTTTCCTTTGGGAATTTACATATTATCTTGTTTGTTCTATGTTACTTTCTTTCTTTCCTAGAGTTGGTCTATTTCTACCTAAAGTGTTTATAAACTGATTCAAAGGGGGCAGATTAAAGGATTATTTTATGCAGTCAAAAAAGAAAGAAAGGTTAATTTAAGCCCTGAAAATATTTATATCTACCACTTAATGTGAGAACTAATCCTATTTGATAAAGTTTTATCTACTCAAATTACTCAGGTAAGAGTAAGAAATGTTAATGGGTCAATTATATTTATAATTTCTTATGGAGAAAGTATAAATCTTTCTTTGTGTGTGTGTTTTAATGGAAGTGTCCAGATTTTAATAGCATTTGATTTTCTCTATTTTAAGACACTTTGAGTGCAGATATTGGCCTTAAATGGCTTTCTTAAAAATAGTTTAAATTAAGCCCATTGAAATTGGCTAATGAAACATTCTAAAGAATTCTGTTAAGTGTAGTAGGCCTAATAACGTCCTCAATAATGCTCAAGCCCTAACGCCCAGAATCTATGAAGATGCTACCTTAAATGGCAAAGGGGACTTTGCAGACATACTTGTTTAAGAACTTTGAGACAGAGTTAGCCCAAGTTGGCCATGTGGGCCCCATCTAATCAGCAAGTCCTTAAAAGTGGAGAATCTTCCCCGTGGAAGAAAGAGACTTGATGGTGAAGGAGGCTCAGCGTAACGCTACACCAAGGATTTAGCAGCTGGAGGAAGGGAGTCACAGGCCAAGGAATGTGGGAGACCTTTAGAAGATGGAAAGGTCAAGGAAGGAGCGCCTGACCCTAGAGGTTCCCCAAAGGAACGCAGGCCTGCAACGCCACACATTTAGCCCAGTGACTCCCTTGTCAGACAACTCCACTACACAACTGTAAGACAACAAATGTGTATTGTTTTAAGCCACTAAGTTTGTGGTAATTTGTTGGAGTATCAATAGAAAACTAATATACTGGGTAAAAGAAAGATTAATTGTAACTTACTATTAGCTCTTTGCTTTTTACTTTTCAAAGGAAACAGTGTGGTGCATATTTAACCTACATATATCGCTTTAGTAGACGTGGAGGAAGTGTTTATGACCAAACACAATATTTGTGAATTGTGTTTAATGGTTTCTTCTTTAAAGTTCCCCAAAATATGGGAATAGGTGAAATGGAATGTAAAATGGCTTATGCTTTCATAAATTAGTTTTCACTAAAGCTTTTGACAATGAAGTGCAGGTGAATGTTTTCTTAGCCATGTTGTATAAAGGGTATCTCTTGCTCTTCTACAAACCAAATTTCAAGTCCAAGAATTATTAACACAAAGTTAAATTCCCTAAATTGCTGTAGAAATCTATTTAACTCTGAAGCATCTATTTGTCCGCATGTTTAAACTCCAGCTAAGCGCTCCTCATTTGGTGAGGACTTGAATCATCTCTATGAACTTTCGTTACTTAAGGCTAAAGCAGTATATTAAATAAAATTTCATGTACTGTCTCTTCAAGGAGCCCGGAATTCCAAGAAGAAGGTTAAGTCAAACAGTCTTGCCAGAAAGAAGACAGTCCTTTCTTCATTCTTTTCTCGCAGGTTACTGATTCTAATTTTTTAAACCATTTTTATGGCTTTTCTTTGCTTGGTCAAACAATATTTGTTAATTATATTTTGATTACAGTGCACTTTGTTCAACAAAATTGAATGTCCTTTAGCACTTCCATTATTCAACACATATTCATTGAACTTCAATTATTTGGGAGTTTCTGTTTTCAGCATTGGAGACAAATAGATACTCTAAGAAAAAAGGCAAAAATTCCTGCCGTCATGGAACTTTACATCTTAATGAATAGAAATAGACAATAAGCCAATACAGAAGTGAGACATCTATTTATGATGAGATGAAAACTATGGAGAAAAATAAAGCAAGGAGAAGGGGTAAGGAATGCTGGAGGGAGGGGTGGTTAGAATTCTGAATATGGTGATCCGGGAAGTCCCCTCTGAGAAGGTGACATCTCAACAAAGAAGTGAAAGAGATGAGAGAGGGAGCTAGATGGATCCTAAAGAGCATTTCTGGGAGAGGCAGCAGCAGCTGCGAGAGGCTGAAGTGGGAGCGAATATGTCTGGAGGCCTCCAGGAAGATCAGAGAGCCAGGGGGGTTCAAGCAGAGGGAGAGCTGAGAGCAGTGGTGGGAGCCAAGGTTGACTGATCATGAAAGTCATGCAACTGAAGCTTCAAGTGCTCTCACTCAGTGGCCCTCTCCAAGACTGCAAGGAGCCCTAGAAATGTCTTCTCTATGTTATATGTTCTATGATGTGCAATGTGTCAGCTGTATAAAACTGGGAAATTTTTGTGATTTCTGATCTCATTCTGAAGTGATATATTCCCTTTTGTATCTAAATTTGTATTTGAAATTGGTTATACTGATACTTAGAGAAAATATTCGGTTCCCACAAAATCTGGGAACTCCTGTCCAGGAGATGATAGCCCAGAGGTGGGGAGGGTTAGGGGAAGTGGAGGGTGCAGATGAGGAAGAGGCAGGTACCTGCTTTCACATGCTCAGCTTAGCACATCCCGTGCTGGTTAATGAGTTCGGTGTTCATCTAATCAGGAGAAAATGATAAGATGACAATGTTGGTAAATGCGGTACCACACAAAAGTAAGGGAGCAGATGGGGTTTTCAATTACAATTTGGAATTAGAAAGTATAATCTCTTATTCACAGAATCTTATAAATCCTTTAAAGAAGTTGATAAGAATGCTGGTGGAACCAATTTAGCCAACCTGGCGGGAGCTGAGGAGAATACAATGAAAACAATAAATTGTGCTGATTGCAACCCAGAGAATCCGCAAACCAAAATCCTAAGCGAGGGTAGAAGAATTGAAGAATGTGTTTGATGTTTTTATGTATGTGTTTCTTTTCTTAAATAGTCAGCAAGCAGCTGTTTTATGTACAGAAAGAAGCGAGATCCCAAATTTGACAAGAAAGTCAGCAGAAATACATTTAAGGGTTGGTTTTCAGCGCTAAGTGCACACAAATCAAATGTTCTCCTAGAACTAACAGGAGCCGGGATGCAAAAACAAGACATAGCATTGGGGACTTGGTCAGCTTACCTTCTGAGGTTTTCAAACGTGCTTTCTTTTGCTTTAAATCCTATTTACTTCACTGGATCTAAAAGGGATGTAAAAGGAATGGGAAATGTATGCACTGCCAGCTGATACTGAGGGAGACCATCCTGAGAATTTCAGTGTTATCAAATATAGGAAAGAATATTGTCAGCAACTCAATAGAATCGCTGCCAAGATTAAAATCTCTTCTTTTCTCATTTCAGAGAGAAATAGTAGAACATAAATCATGTTTTATGGATTTTATATTAAGGAAGGAAGTGAAGCTCTCTCTCTCTACACATACATGTAAAATATATATATATATATATATCTTTAGATGGAAAGATGACTTATCTTTACCTAATTTTCTCATATGTAATGTAAAAAATAGGCTTTGAAATCTGTCAAACTTCATAAAAACACAAGTACAAAATTAGCATTTCACTTCCTGTAAACTATAATTATTTCAAAATAAAAAGTTAAAATATGAATTTAATTGAAAAAAATCAAGGAGGTCTCTTCTTTCTGTATATTCTGGGATGATTTAAATAGCAAAAGGATTTCTCTTCCTTTTTTTTGTTTTTTAAAGATTGGCACCTGAGCTAACAACTATTGCCAATCTTTTGTTTTTTTCTGCTTTATCTCCCCAAATCCCGCCGGTACATAGTTGTATATCTTAGTTGCAGGTCCTTCTAGTTGTGGCATGTGGGACACCACCTCATGGTGGCCTGACAAGCAGTGCCATCTCCCTGCCCAGGAACTGGAGAAACCCTGGCCACCGCAGCAGAGCGCACGAACTTAACCACTTGGCCACAAGGCTGTCCCCGGATTGCTCTTCTTTTTATTGGTCTATAGATATTCTGCCTTTTCTTGTATTAATTTTGGTAATTCATATTTCTATAGAGAAATTATGTCCTTCATTTAAAGGTTTAAATATAGTCCCATTTTCTTTTTTTTGAGGGGGAAGATTAGCCCTGAGCTAACATCTGCTGCCAATCTTCCTCTTTTGCTGAGGAAGATTGGCCCTAAGCTAACATCTGTGCCCATCTTCTTCTATTTTATATGTGGGATGCCTGCCACAGCATGGCTTGATAAGTGGTGCATAGGTCTGTACCTGGGATCCGAACTGGCAAACCCTGGGCCACTGAAGCAGAGCACGTGAACTTAACCTCTGTGCCACCGGGCCAGTCCCATCCTACACATTTTTAAATGGAATATGAGTTACTATATTCCTTTGAGGAAAACGGAACATAAATTTCCTTGAGAGAGTTGAATTCAGCCCTCTGGTCTTTAATCACATATGCTGCAATGTAAAACATAATAGGAATTAAAGGTAAGCAACAAATAATGCCAAAGAAAGATATGATAAAATATTACTCCTGTCCTCTCATCAATAGAATCTGAATGTGCATTAATTTGGACTTGACAGTCTCTGAAACGTATCCATGTGTGTGTGTTTTTAAAGTGGTCACAAAAGAGCTTTCTTAAGTGGAAATTGTATTATAGTTTCAGTATTTTGTATTCATTTTTTTAATGAGAAAGAAGAAGACAATCTCAAGTAATATATTGATTAAAAATACAGGAACTTTGTAACAGGACAACCCAGGATGTGAACAGGAGGGAAAAAAATCTCAAAAAATGATCAATATTTAGTGTTTCACTGGAAAGGAATCGTAACCCTCTTCAACTGCGTACTCTCAGCCCCAATTTCAGATGCTCCTCTCCCGCAGCCCGAGGGCCCCTTGATGCCTGCTCCCTGCTGACGGCAAGGCGGTTCTGGCAAGGAGCGTAGGAGGGATCTTAGTCTGCGCTCAAGTACAAAACAGCATTAATCTGACCAGCTTCTGTAAGAAACCAGGAAAACAGCAGTCCCTGAGAAGAACTTTCTTCTTAATAAAAATTTGTTGAATAAAAAGGATCATTTGATAGATTAAAAAAACTATGATTATGAATGACTAATATTTATGCTATCAAAAATTTCAAAGTGAATTTCAGAATATAACTTTAAGCAAATCTGTTAAAAAGGAAAGTTGGTTACTGAACCCTTCGGAATTGAACAAATGAAAACAAAACTTATTTAGTGGAGGGTCAAATATATTTTGAGCAGTGAAATATAAAGTCATGTATATATAATATTTCACAAAATGCATTTACCAATAATAAAAATTTACTCTGCCACGCATGCTAATTTTCTATTTAACAACTGTGTGAAAAGTGAAGGTGTCAACCCCTTTGTTCGTCAGTGCGTGATTTATTGATTTGAAATCTAGGATAATTTCAGATTAGATCAGACAGCACTAGTGATAAATACTGCAAATTATCATAGTCTGACATGCTAATTAATAAGCATTCTGGTATTCCAGTAAGTAAAAGCTCTATGTCTGTGCAAGAAAACTTGTGACCCCTCAGACAGAAAGCAATCGAATGTGGGTTGAACTGAGGAAGCAAAGCCTGTCTCTATCACTATAGTTCCTTGAAGATGTGTGATTTGGCTATTTCTAGGTGCAAGTAAGAAATGAGATTCTATTTTTCAAATTACATTTCAGTTTGAATTAAACCCCTTGTGTTTATGGGAATAGTCTGAGCATCTTGGCCACAGGCCAATTTTTTGTGGTGTTTTAAATCATCGGCATGAGAAATAGGCTGTGCAAATAGGGTAAAGTGAAGAAGTAGGGTGTGTTTTAGTGAAGCGTAGTGGAAGTTTATTCCTACTCTACAGAATGACCAAAAATTATTTGGTCAACATTTATTAATATATTTTATCCTAAGCAAAAGTCAACAATGTGAGATCCTATATTAAACATATATGACAAACAGAGCAAAATCAAAGAAAATATTGCACTAACAAAAATGTGTCTTTGAGTTCTTCTGGCAAAAGTGGTATTTTCTGGTGATTCAAGTCCAGGCTCTTAAATCAGCCTACTTTGTTTGGAATCCCTATTCTGCCCCTGGATGGCTGTGGGATCTGCAGTTACTTCACCTCTCTGTACCTTAGATTCCTCAGCTGGGCTGCAGGGCTGGTTATATGCTGACCTCACTGATGCGATGCGAGGACTCGGTGAACTCCGAAAACCGACCTGTAGAACTCGTCATGTGCTCTGCAGACCAGCGTTGGTTCACAAACTGTTAACCAGTTTCTGATCAGGTAAGTAGAGAATGTTAGAGTAAGCATTAGAAAATTTACAGCAGTTTTACAGAGCAATTTTCTGGCTACTGACTAGTAATTCATGTTTTGTATTTTACAAAAGCGTTAGCCTATGATGTATTCTGTATTAACAAAGGAAGAAGTCTTTCGCCTAAAATAGTTTGAGAGGTATTGATACAAAATTCTTAGAAAATTGCTTTGCATATAGTAAGTGTCCAATATAGTGTTAATAAAATAAAGGAATAAAATCTCCTTATGCTACTAAAACCTTTCTTATAAGTAAACAGCCAAGACCCCAACTGGATAATATCATCAAACCATCCCCCACCCTCCCACACAATATGATTGTCCACGACGCCCTACAAAGATCGACCACCGTCTACTCAACCACTCTTCGTCTCACTGTCAAATAATTACTAATCTTTTGTGACATTTCTATGAATCCTTGAGAGTAGCTAGTTCTTAAAATGGAAGGAAGCAAATAAAGTTCGCCCCTGTCAATTGTGAGTCCTTAGCACTTTAATATTTTAGAGGTGAAAAATTACAGACTTAAACTGTAGAAACTTTATTTTCTGCTGTGGAACTCATCAGATTTTTCTCATTATGGCTTTTATATTTTAAAAGTAACGTACGTTCATAAAATGGACATGATACAGAAGTTTGTAAAGAAGTAAGGAATAACACCCTTACAACTCGTCGGATCCCAAGCCTGTCACTGCAGCGCCATGTTGTTACCAGTTTGGTATGAATTTTTCTAGTCATTTAGCTAAACATTTAGAAGCATCCATTGTTGTGTGTAGTTTTGATTGAATAAAGGAAATCCTAATATACATATTTAGTGAAATTTTTTCAGGTAGAACAATAAAATGTATCAGGGAATTAAGTAATTAAACAAAGGGAAAGTTCTTAGCATGGTTTCTCCTAAGGAGTTAGCAATCAGTATTGTCATTTCTTATTTTATTAACATGATCATTATGACTATCATTATGATTACCATGGTTGCTTTTATCATAGATCTTTCAATAACAGAACTCATAAATATACTTGCATTTTTATTCTTCTAGCAACAGCGTCTGATTCCTGCACAATCATCAATACTGGAAGTTATCAATCTTGTTTATATGCATCAGTATAATAGGTAAGCTCCTTAGTTTTGCACACTTAATGATCATATTTGTTACTTTATTTTTCTTTTGTGTCTAACCTCCTCTATCTGTTGATCATATTATTAGTCTATTTTTTAGAACTTTCTCCCTCATTGGGTTGTCCTCTCTTCATTTCCTTCTCTTTCTTTCTACCCTTTGTGTGTATCCTTAGTAAGGTGTGAGGGAGCCCCACTTTGAGTATATTTTCACCGATCCATTCAAGAAAAATGTTAAAATAAGGAATTTTATAATGTATGGGCCAGGTTCACCAAAGTGATTGATGTTAACGTTATAAAAAGAAAAAAATATTGTGCCTGCTGGTGATATGCAATATTCCTGCCAAAACTGAATCTAAGTATAATGAAGACTTTAAATGTAATGATCAGTTTACAGGAAACACAAGGGATCGATGAGTATATTAAACCGCGATGCACGAAGCAAAGTCCAGGATCAGGAAAGTCTATGGAGTCAATGACCTGATTTCTTCAGAAAATATGTTATAGATATTAAAGGATTTAAGAACGTGTCAATCAAATGCAAAGGGGAGGGATTTTTTCATTTGAATTTAAACAAACTAAATGTAAAGTATCAAAAACGTGTGTGACATTTGAGGAACTATGAGCAAGACTCAATCTGAGATGACATTAGGGTATAATAAGGGGATCATAACCAGACTCAAAAAGCTCTCTCTTAAACACACATTTTAATAAATACTGACTTGTTATGTATGAAACGATATTAGGGCTGGGATTTTTCCTAAGATCTGGAGGGGATGAGGGCATTGGTGAGACTGGAGGGTTATATATAAAAAATGATTATTCACATATCGATAATTGTTGAAACTGGGTGATGGGTATAAAGGAATCCAGTGCATTCTTGTTTATATTTTTGCAGACATTTTATAATAAAATTTTTTTAAAAGATCACTATAAACAAGCTGGTTTATTTGGAAGGTAATCCTCAGAAAACTGACTCACCATTTGAAAAATAAAAATGAATGTCAATTTGTGCCCATATATAAAAGCAAATTTCACACAGAGTAGTGATGAATGTCAAAGGTAAAATTAGCAATATAAGAAAATGGAGAGCAATATTTTTGTTTCCTATAGGTATGGAACATTCTAAGACAGCCAAACAGTACAAACTAAAAACCAAAAATAAATGGGCTTAACTATATCAAATTAAAGGATTTCAGTTTAATTAAGAACACTTTGAACAAAGTGAAAAGATAAATGACTGTGGTAATATTTGTAACATATAAAACTGACAAAATGTAAACTACAAAAATAATTCTTGCAAATCAATAAGGAAAACATAAAGTCCATTATAAAATTAACAAATGCTATGAATTAGGAAATTTGTTGATGAAAAACCTGAGTGAGAGGCCGGCCCTGTGGCCCAGTGGTTAAGTTCTCATGCTCCGCTTCGGCAGCCCAGGGTTCAAATCCTGGGTGCGGACATGGCACTGCTCATCAGGCCATGCTGAGGCGGCATCCCACATGCCACAACTAGAGGGACCCACAACTAGAGTATACAACTATGTACTAGAGGGGATTTGGGGAGGAAAAAAAGCAGGAAAAAAAAAACCTGAGTGAAAAAAAAGGTGCAAATTAGAACAAATATGAGATATCACTTTATTTTAGACAAGGCAAAGTTTTAGTAATTTTGATCAGAACTAAAAGAAATAGGAAATATTAATGCAGTGCTGAAGGGAGTGGATGTGCGTGTGTGTGTGGAAAGCATGACTTATAACACACGGGTTTGCACTGAGTCTTTAAAGATGGGCGGTTTTGAATGGAAACAGTTTGTAATTCTAAGCAATGAGTAAGTTAATTCTAAGTAACGCTAAGCAAGAAGCTCACAGAAGTGAAAATTAGTGTACGTTTGGGGGGTTAGTGATGTGATAGGGCTTGATTTATCAAATTATTTATAGTCCTGCACAGGACATGGGAGAGAATAGACTCAAAAATTAAAAACAAAAAGAGCCAAGGGCATAATCTCTATTTGGTAATGTATCTAGTAAAGCAAGCAGAGATAAATTGATTAGAATGGCATGAGCTGACAAAGCGTGTGAGTCCGGTTCTGGTCCAGGTCCCAAGTCCCAAGTGCGGGGAAAGTTTCAGCCAGCAAAGATGTTCCCTCGACAGTGAATTGACCCTAGATAACCTCTGGCACCGTTTAGTTTGTAGGGCCATAGAAGGCGTTCAGTCTTGTTTGGCCAAGTATTTGAGGAACTGACAGCCTATTAAGCAAGTTAAGAGATGTATTTCACTTTTTGGAAGACAACACAAGGAAAGTTTTTCTATCATGCCAATATTTTGAATTTTCTTTTCTTTTAGACTTCAGAAGCCCTCTCATATATTTGCCATCACCTTGTAATGCTTATAATGATGCTCCTAACGTTGTACATGCGTTTGAGGCCATTCAGTTCAGTATCTTCAGTCCTGCACAAAAGGAAGCTGATTCCCAGACAGATTAGGAGACTTCTGCAGGGTCACAAATCAAATCAGTAGGAGATTATGACTAAAATCCTCAGCTAAGTCCAAATGAACAGAAGCCATAACACAATGGCTTCCCATGACTAGGACATATTTTATTTCCTCTTCTCTCTATTGCTCCAGTGGCTCCTTCAGCCACTTATGGGAGAATCGCTACAGCTGGGAAAGCTTACAGTAGAAGCAGAGATTATAAGAGATTTCTTAAAATTGAACATATTGCGAAATTATGACCTAATCTGAAATAGACTAGCTGGTGGTGTACCTTTTAGTTGCACTATAACTCATTTTGCTTCAGAACTGTTTTTCAGAAACACAGTTATCTTAGCAATAGCAAACACAGAGTATCAAAACACACAATTCTCAAAATCCAGAAAGCATTTAAAATAGTAGGCAAGTTCAAGATTTTAATAAAAAACACCTGTTAAAACTTTCATGTTATACTTACTAATTATTAAAAGTAGGCTGACCGTGTAAATCTTACTGTTGAAAGCCCACGGAGGGAATTCTAGAGTCCTATGGGAATGAGAGATTTGAATGCTTTAGCCAGACATAAACGAGATATTTGGGCTCGAAGTGTTTCTGCTCTGAAAAAGATCTAAACCTACCGGCTAGGGTTCATGATTGGGAAGTCAATGGGGGAATTATTGAGTTTTTCTAAAGACCAAGAAAACAGTGAAATTTTAGCTCTTATGAGGAACATTGCAGAAAATTACTGAATTCTAAATTCTGATAGTGAAACAAATTCCAGCTCCCACTTGGAACATTGCATGACAGGAGAGTCCTAAATTGTGATTGTCAGTATAGAAACAGGCTTATGTTTCAGACTTCTTGTTATGTTTTTAAAATTTCTTTATCTGTGCCTTTTGTCTGTTACATTTATATCAAGAGAGTCCGCACTTCGCATGGTAGTACAGGACCACGAGGAGTCTTACAACTCATAATAGGCCATGAGCATCTTTTCTATGCTTTGAGAAATCGTCATGCTCCTTTCTAAGTTTGAGTCAGAGTCTAACATATTATCCTCTGTAATTTCATTGTCATGAAATATTTCTGAGAATTCCTTTAATGTGAAGTTTTGTTTGTTTGTTTGTTCAATTTTACCAGCATCATTTCCTCTGGGTCTTCCTCATCGTTTTTCCCTCTGGCTGCATATCTAGAGTCAACATTCACACAGTCAACTGTTTTTTTCTATAAGTCTATTTTTGTTCAATTAGAATTTCACTTCTAACATTATCACTTTTAATTTCTTGCTGCACTTGAAGTGGCCAATTCCCTCTTCCAATTGTTCACTTTTGTCAAATGTCACATAGTTTTATCACTGGTGTATAAGGGGCAACACAACTTCATGCTTTGCTGTCTGTGTGTAAACTGAACATCAGATGCACAGTGACCAATCCCTGGCACACTTTGAAAGAAATGAAGTGACCGGTCACTAACGATGATGGGCATATAGTTTACATATTGATTTGTGAAATGAAGAGCCAGCAGCAAATGTACTTTGTAAAAGTGTTCATAATTGCTACACCACGCTAACAGAAATTTGAACCGTGTTTTTGGGGGACTGGTGTTATTTGACAAAACTAGTACATGAGATGAAATTTGTGGATATCTGAATCATGGTGCACGTGGCGACTGCCAGGTGTGTGTGTGTGTGTGTGTGTATTCTGACAGGAATCTGGATCGGAGAACAGAGTGTTTAATACTCACAGACTCACAGAGCCTGATGTTACACTACACATGGGTGTGGTTGCACTGCAGGAAAGCAACTCTGAAATTATGTGACTTGGAGCTTACTTGGAGCTTATGGAACATGGCTGGCGTATTCCCCCTTCCTGCCCTCTGGAGAGAGAGAGACTTTGACTCTGGAAGTAAACAAGCCGTCTCTGTGGAGAGGAGTGGAAGATCTCCAGCTTTTCTGCCCTTGGGTGTGAGCAAAGTGCTCTGAGGGAGGTAAGGCTCCAAGGAAGCACGTGCTCTCCAGCCTCCGCTGCTCGTTTACCATTTGATCATCCTTTAACCCAGTTTGCCAGGCTGTTTGCTCAAGAAGCCTGGGCCATGCAGAAGTGTGAACACTTTCATGAGGAATTGTATTTTCTTATTTCTTAGTTAATTTGCTTTTGAACAAAACTGATTTTCCAAAGCAGACAAAAGAAAAAAAGACAATGATTTTTCTAATGATCAGGGAACCCAGATTAGTCCATTCTCATAGCCATAAACACAACCAGAATTTAAATTAACAATGAGTGCTGTAACTACTGACATTTATAAAGTGTATTACTTTCTGAAAAGTATCTTAAAACACATTGGCCCTTACTCCTCACTAAGTCTTTGTAGAATGTGGAGAGCAGTGTCCTTGTCTATAAATTATACAAGACGCGACTAATGCAAGAGGTTAAACAACCTGCCAGTGACCATCCATTTAGCTTCCCAGGAAGTGCATAGTCAGCTTGGGTTTCATAACAAACTACTGCAGACTAGGAAGCTTAAACAACAGGAATTTATTTTCGCCCAGTTTTGGAAGCTGGGAGTCTGAAATCAGGGTGCCAGCGTGGTCGAGTTCTGGTGAGATCTCCTTCTGGCTTGCAGATGGTTACCTTCTCGCTGTGTCCTCACATGGAAGGGGGAGAGAGAGAGCTCTCTGGTGTCTCTTCTTATAATGACATTAATCCTTTCCAAATGGGGCCCTACCCCTTGTCCTCATTTACCCTTAGTTATTTCCGTAAAAGCCCCGTCTCCAAATACAGTCACATTGCGGGTTAGGGCTTCAACATATAAATTTTGAGGGATACAAATATTCAGTCCATAAAAGTAAGCTGGGGGGCCGGCTCTGTGGCCGAGTGGTTAAGTTCGCGTGCACCGCTGCGGCGACCCAGGGTTTGGATCCTGGGCGCGGACATGGCACCCTTCGTCAGGCCACGTTGAGACGGCGTCCCACATCTCACAACTAGAAGGACATGCAACTAAGATATACAACTGTGTGCGGGGGGTTTGGGGAGATAAAGCAGAAAAAAAAAAAAAGATTGGCAACAGTTGTAAAAAAAAGTAAGCTAGAACTTGAACACAGGTTTGATTTTTGTTGTTTGGGTTTTGGTATGTTTATTTATTTGTTTGTTTGTTTGAACTCCCCCATATACCACCAGACAGCCTGTTAACAAACCAACCCTATAGTGTATTAGAAATTTCTGCAGTAAGGGAGAACACCACCTTGAGAGTCTTAGCAGTGTCTCAGAGGGAATTCAGAAGCGGCACATATAGAAGGCTTTGTGGTCTACACTCTAGTAGGTCAAGGACAGTCCACCAAGGCAAGGAACTGTGTGACAGCAAAGTTCCTGATCTAATGGTTTCGGATTGGTGGAAAAAGAGAGATGAGGGTTTTGATGTGAGTCTTGATAAGTACATTTTTGTGTAATAAGTACCCTGTTGCCTCTAGTGAGTAAATTGTTTTCTCCCATAAATTGATCTATAGGAATTTTTTAAACCAGTGAAATTATTTATTAATTTACAGTCTTATTTTTGTCTGGCAAAAATTTATTGGAAAAAACAAACTGAGGTTGACACAGGTGGTCTGCAATCTTATCTAAATCACCTTGACACAGATGGTCTTGGTTCTCATTTTAGTTTCAAATGTAAATCCTTTCTCTTACGCTGTGCTTGTGCCTTAAAAGGTAGGCAAGTTTACTGCAGGCAAACACATAGCTATGGGGAAGACAGGTAGTGCTGTGAATTCTAGTTTCTTCATAGAAGGTATCTGTCCATATAATGTCTATTAAATAGAAAACCTTTTATGTAAGATTCTTTTTCTTGGAAAACTGATATTGTAAAAACTTAACCGCCTCAGCAGGGAGGAATCAATTTTAATATTTCTCATGTTTTAATAGCTCTACTTATAAGCTCAAGAGCAACAGCATAAATACAAAACATTCAATACATGTTTAAAAAATTTAAATTAATAACTGTAGTAGAAATGCTGGTCCATTGTTATCAGCATTCAGACAGCACTGAAATTAAAAATAAATACTAAAAATTCAAAAAGGCCCAAGAACTGTAATAGACTTAACCAGAAACTAATTTATCACTCTGCATACAAAATGTGAAGCTTTGCTGGAGGAAAGTAGAATATCAAAGTCTAGAGAAACTATGTTCAAAGGGGTTTGTAATTAAGGAGTTCAACTGGTTGTGGCTATCTATTAGCTGGTCTCTACTAGTAAAAAGACTTAAACTACACAATTCTGATGGGTGAATGCAAATCAAATGACCCACCTTCTAAAGAAAATTTAAATGTGTGCTCTTCCACTTTTCAACAGTTCCATGTTTTTCAGAACCTAAAGATTTTTAACATCTTCCTTATAGAAATGGGAGAGGCCACACAGGCTTTCCTTCAGAGGATGCTGCAGATACAACGTCCCTTCCTGCAGCCTCACTAGGGGATGTTCATTTAGTTTTTGCTTCCTTGGGTCAGACACCAGGATTGCATGGTGAGAGAACTATTCAGTGAGATGCTTTTTTAGTGAGGAAGGAATTGCTGGGAACTCACTAAAACAATTTTAGTTCTTAGCTTCCTTTGGGTATGGAGTTTGTGGTGGGATTGGTTACTTCCCTACAAACCATCAAGAATGAAGTCAGGCCAGGGCTACTGGAGAAAATTATAAGGGGCACTGCCCAAACCCATCTATCCTAAGAGTGACACATAGATCTTTTCAGCAAGGTAAGGACAGTTCTTTCAGTTTTTAAAGTTTACATGTTTATTAGTTCCCACCCTTGAAACCAAGGAAATCATTTAAAAATCCATTTAAGGAAAAATATTAAGGAGTATTATGGCCTATCATGTTAGGGTAAAAATATTGATGTTGTTATGGAAATGGTCAATCTTTAATATCACTGGTCTAAATTTTGAAAATAAGCATATAGGTAAAACAATGATATTCTTATTGTCGGTCTTCTAAAAATCACCACCGAGAAAATGCAGTTGAAAAACTCCACTTACCAGAAGACCACAAGAAAGAGATGTGCAGTCAAACAATGGGATTCTTTGGTGGAATCAGCCTACTCTCTAAGACCTCCGCCCTGTCTCCATCCTCACCATTGCCTACAGTGAGGGACTTCTCACCTCTATTCATGGAGTAAGCCCGCTTCTGAGCCTCAAGTCTGTCACTTAAGAGTTTGTCTTTCTCTCTTATAGAGGGTAACACTCTCCTACACATGGAAGAATAACAGCTCTCAATTCTCTCTGGAGAGAGAGCGTCACCACGTGTGAACGATTTCTGAATGATGGAAGGTCTCAGGCATGAATGAAATGTAAGCGATGGAACCATCTGGACTTCCTTCCCGCAGATCTCAGTAGGTCACCTTTGTTTAAAATTTCTGGTCTTATCAGCATTTTTATAGACCCAACAGATTGCAAAACTTGATTTTTTCCTAGCTTTTTCAACAGATATATAACTGCTCTCTAAGAATGACCCACTTAAATTTGACTGTAAAATAAATATGTATGAAATCATTTCAATCGCAGTGTAATATCTAAAAAACAATTTTTGGTAATATAATCCACTACATTTTTCTTTAATAAAACTCTGGAACACTATAACCTTGAAAACCTTCTTTCCCTTTACTACGCCTGCATAATTTTTGAATTAAAGTCCTACAGTTTAATAATATTTTTCCTCTTATGGTTTATCATCAATCATAATCATTTCTCCGTTTCTCTACTTCATGAATTTAAATGCCATGTTAGCAATCGCTGTTTATCTTTCTTCCAAGATTCAGTTTCCTTTTCATTAGTAAGTGTGCATTTTATGAATAACAATATATATTTAATTGCTCAGAGTTTCGACCTTAAATCACAGTAAACTGTCAAATTTAAATTTAAATGAAGCTTACATTTAACAAGAGACTATCATGTATGCATCTATGTTTACGTGATGCTATCAGCAATATATTTTGCATGTATTTGCTTATATTTACCCTCTAGAAGCACAGTGGGAAGGAGAGCTTAATTCTAAGAATATTCAGCAACAAGTATACGCATGTTTTTCAATAAATTGGCAGGCATATATTTAAAAAATTCTAAACTGGAGAAATGAATTATTAGACTAAACTTTATGCTGCATATATATATCCCTCCTCATTTCTCTGCTTTTTCTTCTACTGAAACTGAAATCTAATAGGCTTTTGCTTAACAAGCTACACATATTTTAAAATGCAGATTCAAATCTAATATAAGTATAACTGAGTTGGCAGACATATTCTGCCTATTGGAATTTCATCTTTGGAGTGAAAAATATCTTAGCAGTATAAAGGGGAAAAATAAGAAAAAGGGGTTTTTTTGCACAGAGAAAACATTGAATAGTGACAATGTGATACTTGAAATTTCAGAAACCTACATAATGAAAAATGTAAATATCTTTGCAGACATGACCTGCTGCTAAAGTTTTTCCTTTATATTTGACTTTTACGAACTTACATAGTTAAAATTCACAACACTCACACTATTGGTTTATTATTTCCAAGTGACTATAAACATCCCTCTATTTAAAGATTTAAAAATTGCAATTCTTATAGTGAGAACACTAATTTGTTACAAATAACTTTAATAATGACAAGTATTTCCTCGCATCTTAGAATATGACATACTTCATTAAAAATAGAAACTAATACTGCTTTATTATTAGATAGACAGATAGGTGTGTGTGACTGTGCTTTATAATGCACTGTGAACCTTGTAATAGAAGAATTAATGATAAATGGTAACCAATGAGAATATACATGAACATACTTTGTTTGAAAGGCGGAGTGTTTCCAGAGTGTATGACAATACCTTATATTAGAAATACAAGTTCAGTAAAGATTTGAATGACCTCTCTATTAACCTGTTCATATTCTCAAGAGGAATTCTGTTATTCTGTTGATTAAATTTCGAAGACTCAATAATCTGTTCATCCCTTAAGTCTCAAATAACATGAAGACTTCTTGATTCCCCCAAAAGGATCTAATGCCCCTTCAGTGCTTTGGAATTTCCCCATCCAGTTGGTGGTACTTAAGCATTAAATGTAAGGTAGAAATAATTACCATAAAAACAGCAAGGTCAGCATGAAATCCAGAGTGACTTGATCTTCAGGAAATCTCTGAAGATGGTTAATGTCCCTAGGGGACAGATAGACGAGCACAGAAGTGAAAACAGGAGCATTGCTTAATATTTTTAATCAAATGAGATGAAGAACAGATGAGCAGAAGGCAAGGTCAGCTTTTCTAATGGAAATTCACAATCCTTTGCTCAGTTCACAAACAAGAGCCAATTCTCAGACTCAGAACACATTGATAGAAAGAGAGAACCCAGGTCCCCATAAGGAAGGTCTCTGTGACACTACAGCAAGTGTATATGGTAGAAATTACCTTAGCTCTTCCACAAAGGGACTTAAAGCCATTTTTATTTATCTAATTTGATAATCATGCACTGGAGATTAAGAATACTCAAATCTTTTGGAAGTTATTGGATAAAGATTTGTGTTGATATACATTCCAGGTATAGTATGCCTTTTCTGCCTGCAGTATCTCAGCTAGCAACAATATCCAAGGACTCAAAATGTATCTGCTCTACTGGTATGGGTTTTTACCTAACACTGCTTCAGATTAAGGGAAGTGTGGCATTTGGTACCTGAACATGGGGCTCACCAACTCACCATACAGTGTAGTTTTCCAGAAGCTGCTAGCTTTGTAAAGCAATGAGCAGCCTCTGGAAGGTGTAGTTGAGGTGCCATCTTGAAAACGATACCTGGTTAGAACAAGGGGCCTTTAAGATGAAGTGATATCCTAAACCAAGGGTTACTGAATGGTGCTGTGTTGTCAATAGGTAGAATAATGGGAACAAGAGTCAAGGGGGGATGGGGTAGGAGCTGCTCCAGTAATTCCCTAGAAAAATATGTGCTTCCCATCTCTGCAAATTCACATGCATTGGTCTAGTGGTCCAGATTCCCAAAGAAGGGAAGCTTATATTAGGGGACAGAGAGAGAGAGAAACCCACAAAAGAAACCTATATCTGTTGCTTAATCACACTTAATTCCCCATGCCAGTAGGCCAGAAAGCAAAGCAATGGCTTACCAGACTGGCAAAAGTAAGTTACCTGGATCGCTATGAGGAATTTGGATTGCTTCTACATACTGGGGGGAGGAAGGATTATGTTTGGCACCCGGGAGATCCAGTGAAGTAACTTTTGTTCTTCCATGCACATGGTTACTAATAAAAGGACAAGAAGAGCTCTAATAACTTGATAATGGTATTCCAATCTGGACCTCAGGCTCCTCAAGAATGAGCCACCAGACAAGCCACCTTACTGGCAGAGGTGCTAGCCAACTGGGAGAGAAATCTAAAGTGAGTAGTAGAAGAGGAAGATAATAACTTTCTCTTAAGGGCTTGGGACCAACTAGAGCACTGAGGCTACACAGTTCTGTTCACTAACCATTCTCTTTTAACTATACCTAGTAATTGCAAATAACTAGAATCCTGAAGAAGTTGCAATTGAATGGAGTGAATCTGTATGAAAAGTATGTGGTTCTGAGAAATGTAAGGATCAAAGTGCAGTAAATACAATTTAAGCCCCATTAGGATTCTCTTTATAAACTCTATTCTCTCATTCCTGAGTGCCGTGAACATTAACTGCTAAGAGCTCACAGTTTTCTCCTTTCCAAGACAATTGCCCACATAGACCAGGCATTTCTAGACTGTTCTTCCCTTTCCTTATGCAGTCCACAGTGAATGAATGATTTGGGACTACAGAAGCTCCCGCTATCTCAGGGAGATACAATTCTGTGCTGTCATTCTTGCTCCAGAGCTCCCTGTGGGATCAGCTGAGGTTGGACTTCAGCTAAACCCATGTTTAGTTTAGTTTCTTTCCTTCCCTGTCTTACTTCTCCTGCTTCCTTACGGATGTCTCTCTTTTGCCCTTCCTCAGTAAACCACTCACACAAAATCTCCTTTAAAGCTTCTGCTTCCAGGAAATTCAACCTAAAACAATATACATTTTTACATAAATTTAACTATATGTATTTTAAAAGTAGAAGAGTAAACCAAAAATACAGAGCGCATAAAAGAGTGTAATAAAAAAAATTTTCGTAGAATTCTGCCACCTTTTTATTAATGATCCTATTCCCCAATATGAATATGAGATGGGACTCATGAATCTGCTATTTCCTCTGTTTCAATTTTCACCTCTTCTCTCTCTTGCTGTTCTCTGGATGTTTGGTCAAAGTGTCTCCGGTATTTGCACATATATTTTTCTTATTGTAATGGTTTTTTTGCCAAAGCTATAAAGTTTCTATTCTATTCAAATAAAGAAATAGTGATCTAATCCTATGGAGGAAAACTGGCTGTTTGGGGCTTTTAAGAGATGGTACAGTGGGTTGATCTCTGACATACACATTTTTGGAGAAACACACTAATATTGTTGACTCTACATGATGTCCATCTTTCTGCTTACTTTAGAACATAACCCACACAAGCTCCCATGACAACCTAACCCCTAACCACACGTAAATACAGTGTGTAAAGATACATATGTATATATACTTAATAAGAGCAAGGTAGAGAACAAAAGGTAGAAGATAAGACAACAATTGCTTTTTGGGCCTTAAATTTTTGATGAACAAAATCCAACAATACACACAAAATCTAATAAATAAATGAAAGAAGTACAAATTTTGGCTAGTGTTCTGAAGAAAATAGGCAAAATAATATGATAGAGCTTAGCTGGAAGGATGGAGTAGACATGGTTACTTTAAATAATGCAGTCATAGCAGGGGTTTCTGAGAGTCAGTCTTTAAACTCATCTCTCAAGATTAAGAAGGATGTGGGCTTATGAAGAGCCAGGAAGAATGAAGATCTGAGTGAGGAGAAGGTCAAAGAAGGGAATAATTTAGACAAAGTTCCTGAGGCAAAGGAGGGCTTGCCAAAGGGATAAAATAGAAAGGAATGAGGCTGGAATGGAGCAAACATGGAGATGGAGGCAGAGAATGAGGATGGAGGCATTGGTATGAAACAAGTTGTCCAAGGCCTTGGGGTCAAAGCAAGAAACTTGGAATTTATTGAGGGCAGCCCTTATTCAAGAAACTGCAATGCATCTAGCTGTATGAATCAAATATTGTCAGAAGTACAAGGAGCACTTGAGCAAATGCCAATAAGAATGATAGACTAACATTCTTTTTCACATTTTGATAAATTATCCCCAAAATAAAAACTTAAAGAATTCTGTATATTGATAAATGTATCAAGCTGAGCGCCACGGAGGAAGTCTCACTACTGGACAAACTGGTCCCACAGCAATCCATCATCAACAGTTTTAGAGGGATCCCAATTCTGCCTGCGGTATGTTTGTTTCTCCTTTCTTGGGCTTTGCAATCACATTTTCAAATATCATTTATTCTCCTCAAATCTCCCCACCCCACTTCTGCCAGGAAATAACCTTGTTCACAGAATAAATATAGAAAGACAAGAAAGAATGAAACCATCAAATGAAATCGTCTAGGTATTTCAACTGCAAAATATTCAAAATTACAATATCTGCACACGTTCTTGCCTTTCTTCTTTGATACAATAGAGGACCTGGCCCTCCTAATATCTAACGTCAGTCCTCCTACCTGTGCAGATTTTAATCCTAGTTCATCCTGGCTTCTCCAGAACCACATTATTTCAATTATCCCTTTTTTCTCTTGTAAATTCAACGTCTTCTTCTTAACAGGATCCTTTTAGACACACTCAACACTCTCTTCAAGACCAAAAAGAAACGAGAAATCCTCAACTCCATGATCTTGTCCATGTATCATCGGATCTCTCTTCTCTATTTGGCAGCGGAGCTTCTGTAAGAGTTGTCAACACTCGTGGCTCTGTTTTCTCATCTCCTCCTCCCTCCCAACACCCTCTAATTCTGTTCGGGCCTTGCAACTCCACCAAAGTAACTCGATACTGTCCCCAATGGCCTCCACATGTCAATAGAGAAATAGGACTTTTCAGTCCTAATGGTGCCTGACTCTCCACAGCACTGACACAACAGCCTACTTCCTCCCCTTCCCGGCTCTTCTCCAGCTCCTCTGCTACAGCACTGTCTTAGATTTCCTCTGTCTTCTGTAGCTCTTCTTTCTCGGCTCATTGTCAGCCTCATTCTTTTCTGTCAGCCATTTACTATTGGGTATTGTAAGGCTCAGTTCTAAGGTCTCTCATCTTTCAGTCTTTATTTTCTTCCTAGAAAATACGCATATATATTTTTCAAATTCACAGGTGGCCTACACATTTCCGTTTCTAGCCGAGACCTTTTTTTCTGAGTGTTACTTGTATCAGAAGTTTCCTTCTTCACAACTGAAAGATCCCTTACATTTAATATATCAAATACAAACTCTCTGTGACCAACAGACTCTGGGGAGGTCCCAATAAGCCCTGCCTCCTGGTGCTCAGATCCTGTGCAATCCTTCTCCTTTGAGTCTGGGCAGACCTGGGATTTGATTCTAGCCAAGAGAATATGGCAAAGCTGAAGGGGTTTTGAAAGTGTAATGAAGGATCCAAATCAGATGATTTTGAGTTAATCGAAAGGGAAATTATCCTGGTAGACCTGAGATAATTAGATGAAGGCCCTCCTAAAAGAAGGACTGAAGGGCCAGCCTGGTGGTATAGTGATTATGTTCACATGCTCCACTTAGTGGCCCAGGGGTCGTGGGTTTGAATCCTGGATGCAGACCTACACGTGGCTCATCAAGCTGTGCTGCAGCAGTGTCCCACATATAAAATAGAGGAAGATGGCCATGGATGTTAGCTCAGGGCCAATCTTCCTCAGGGAAAAAGAGAAAGATTGGCAACAGATGTTAGCTCAGGGCCAATCTTACTCACCAAAAAAAAGAGAGAGACTGGGCCTTTCCCTAGGCAAGAGATGCTCCCTGTTGGCTTGGTGAAGTAAGCTGCTTTGGAGGAAGCACACATGGCAAGGAACTGTGGGTGGCTTCTAGTAACTGAAGGTGGCCCCCAATGGGCAGACTATAAAACCAGGGCCCTCAGCCACACAGTCAGAAGGAAATAAATTGTGCCAACAATCTGAACGTGTTCAGAAATAAATGGATTCTCCCTAAAGGAGCCTCCAGATGAAAACGTGTCTGAGCCAACACCCAGCTGTCAGTCTAGTGAGACCCTGTGTGGACGATCCACTTGTGCTGTGCTCAGACTTCTGACCCACGAAACTGTGAGACAATAAATGGGCGTGGTTTTGAGTTATTGTGTCTGTGGTAACCCGTTACACAGCGTTAAAAAGCTAATACACTCTCAAACATCCCCTTAAACTTTATCCTCTCCTCGGGATCTTTATCACTGTGTATCACCACCCTACTTAAAGTAACACAGTCCAGAAGACTTGCTTTTTATTGTCATTGCAAAAAGAGAAAAATCCTTGCCTGGTCTACGAGGGCCTGCATAATCTGGTTCCAGCCCAGAGCTCCAACCCCTCCCCTCCCTCATGCTCTCCTGGCTTCAGTCACAGTGGCCTATCTCAGTTTCTCAAGCCTATTGTGTGCCCCCTGCCTCCATGCCCTTATCAGGGCGGTACCATCTTCCTGGAAGTTTCTAACTTTCTTGCTTAAAAAATTTTCTTCTTAAATCATTTCAGTCATCATTTCTTCAGAAAGGCTTTCCATACGTCCCTGACTAAAATAAATTAGTTTGTGCAAGCAAATATTTGCGAAAATTAGTGAAAACCATTTTTGAATGATTCTCCAGTAGCCCCACCCTCTTAGTACTTGGTATCCCCAGGAAAACTGCGCTACCCATCATTCTAGCCAGGTTCTAAAGCGAGTTCTCGAGCACATGCACCTGCCGTTGCACTGGGCCCCAGCTTGGTTTAAGCAGCCATCTTGAGGTTCTTAAACGTTGTTCAATAAGGGGCCACACATTTTCATTTTGTGCTGGGCCTCACCGATTATCAAGCCAGTCTTGGACTTACACTCTCTTTTCCTTCTCCATTCTCCCTTGAAAAATCAGAACAAAACATTTTAGTTTTGTCTACATTAGCAAAGTCTAAATTTGGAAAGGGGGAAAAATGCTCCTTAAGATAGTCTTTATGTATTTTATTTTCAATTCCAATGATTATACAGTTATTCAGATTTTTGAGAACCTAAAATCTTGTAGAATTTTGTCTTTTTCATATAATTCTTAAAGTGCCTCCACTAAAGACTTGTATCAAATTTAATTTTTTTATATCGACTGACGTGGGTGGTACCTAAGAATGGGTGTATTTGCTGAATAAATAAGAAGTCATTTAGATATAACCCATCTGTTATTTATAGATTCAGTTAATAGCCTGCATTGCCTAGATGTATGAGTTGTCAGGTTTTAATTAGAAAGTTTGTTTCTCAGTAACCAATGGCTTCATGCTCACATAATAGAAAAGTTCATCAGTTCCCATTTTTTTCTGTCATTTTCCATTATACCTTTGTCCTTATGTACCATTTATATTTGCTAAAACATAATTTTATATTCAAAAATACCATCCAATCTTGTCAGCTAGTATAGAGCATCTTATTAATTTTGTCAACATTGTAGTTTCTTCTTTTTGTATATACACTTTCTGAAATGTCATTGTCAGATTTTGTTTTATCTTTATTGAATCATGCCATATTTGGAAAGAAAAAAGCAATATTTTCTCAAAAATAACTTGGTTATATAATTTACTTTCAAATTTTCAGTTGTGAATCCCATTTATAGAGTTTTTCAAAGAACTAAATAAAAGCATCCCCTAGCATGAGCTCCATTCTTGTATGTAATATGAAATTGCCTCAAGTAAAGACCTGTGTCAAATGCACTTTTCCTACTAATTAATTTGGCAGTTACTTATTACATTGAAATTTAAATGTACTAATCAAATGTTTATTTTGTAATTGTATTACATTAACCTTGATTAAGGATGTATTTATCGCTTCAAAGATTACATTAAAATGTAAATGCTACAACTGTTGATTGATGTTAAATTACATCTATCAAAGCAATTACTACTGAACAACGGCAATTGATCCAAAGTATTTTTATGTTACAAATTTATGACTTCATATGTAAGTAAGTGAATATGCTGCCTTTCTTAAAAGAAGATTTTCAAACATGGAAAATTAAATAATATATCTGTAACTTATAAACTCTTACATTTCTTCTATTCCAACGTGTTGTGAAATTTAACACAAACTCAGTAAGTTAAAAAAAAAAAGAATATTTATTGGAAATGGACGCAGAACTATGGACCAAAACTCTAATTCCAAACACAAATATTCAGATCTCTTTTGTTTCTTAAGCTAGAACAAGAGAGAGCAAAAATTGTAAAGTTTTTGAAAAGGCATCCAAGTAGTGAAGAATATATTAGGATGTTTGATGAAACAAAGAACTTCAAAAACCTTTTAAAATCCAACCAAACTAATCTTAAAATATCACTCTAGAAAAATCCGTACTACATCTCCTGCTAGTTTAACCCTTTGGGTGATAGTTGAGACTTTTGTCTTCAACCCTGTGTTTCTGTCCAACCTGTAGTTGGAGCAGTCAAGCCGCCTGTGGTGGATGAAGTATGCCATACTAAGTCTCATTTGTTTATTATTAAAGAAAAAAAATTTTTAAAGGAGCAAAGCTTTCCTTTTTTTTAAGCCAGAGCTAAATATTAAAATTCTATTACTTTTGTACCCAAAGTATTATCTTAAAATTATTAAAAAACATTAATAACTCATGGCTAATTACTTCTTAAAGCCAACTCCAGTAGTTATATCAACAAATATTCCTCCTTCCAGGCACATTGGTTTATTCCAGCCTCTTCTCTTTCCTTATTTGTAACTTCTTTACTAACAACGAGAAATCTGGCTCTCTATTCTTGTTGTTAGTGCCATCAGGTCGATTCCTTCTCCTGGCAGCCCTGTGCACAGCAGAGTGGAACCCAGCCAGGTCTTTCTGCGCCATCCTCGCACCTTCTGGTGCTGTCTCAGATGATGCTCCGCTGCTAATCACGGAGTTTCTGTCACAGATTTTTGTGGAAGTGAGTGGCCAGGTCCTTCTTCCTAGTCTGTCTAGTCTGGTGCTCCACTAAAACCTGTCCACCATGGGTGACTCTGATGGTATTGAAATACCGGAGACATAGCTTTCAGCATCACAGCAACATGCAGACACCACAGTATGACAACCAACAGAGGAGTGGTATGGTTCCCTGACCAGGAAATGAACCTGGCCCGGCGGTGAGAGCACCAGATCTTGACCACGGAACCACCAAGGCTGGCATGGCTCTCATTATCTGTAATATGTTATTTTTAAAATCATACTATATACGTAAGCTAGTTTCAGAATCGATAATCCTGTGAAAACAAATTTACTAACTAAAGTGCGGTTCTTCTTGTGTTTAGTCAAAATTCTATTTCAAAGTGACTTAAATTAATTCTTTCATTCGTATCATCTTCAAAGTAAGTTATCCACTTCTAATATAATTAGGTTCATTTATTCCAATTTGTTACAACTTTACTTTCGTTTCTCCACATTGTGCTTTTTTTTTACAGAAAGTGAAAGCCACTCATTATGATGTAGAGTTCTATGAATTTTGAAAAATGCGTGAATGTATCCAGCCAAACAATCATGATATAAAACAGTTTAATCGCCCCCCTAATTTTCTTGTCCTGCTTCTTTGTTGTCCATCTTTCCCCCACCCATTGCCCTCCCCCTAGTAATAACTATTTTATTTTCCATCCTTATAGTTTTGCTTTTGCCAAAATATCATATGTGAAATTATAAAATATGTAGCCTTTACTAAGCCAGCAATGTCAAAGCCTCCAAATGTAACTGTGCATTTGTTTATTTCTCCTTTAAATTTTATCAGTTATTATTTCATGGATTTTGGAGCTCTGCTTCTAGGTACATGTTTGGGTAGAATTTTTTTTCCTTGGAAAATTGAGCCCCTTTATTATTTTGGAATGTTCTTCTCATATAAGGTTCCACTAATATTCCTTGCTCTGAAGTTTATTTTGTTTATCAATATAGCTGCTCCACCTTTTTTTTGGTTAGTATTTGCAAAAGGATGGAAAAAATATGTCATGAAAACACGAACCAAAAAAAAGCAGAAACTGGAGATAAGGTTGATTTTGAAAACTACGTAATTCATTATTTTAAAAACTTAAAGGAAAGAAACAGAAGGAAACAAACGTTTACTGGCACCTGCAATGTGTCAGACACAGTGCAGGCTAAGTCATTTGCATATGGCATCATGTTTAATTTTCATAACATTTCCTCTTTACAAATTGGACATTGAACTCTGGGAAGGTGAGAATACTGCTGTATTCAGTCCAGAAATAATTGCGTTTGGAGCCTTATCTGTCTAATTGGGAAATGCTGTATTGTGCCAGGGTTGTTATCTTTCACGCATTAAAAAACGGAGGAGTAAAGAAGAGGCTTATTCAAAAACTGTGTATTATTAAAGCATTTAAATATAGCAGAGAACAGACTGCTGCTAGTTTGATTAGGGAATTGTCCACTAAAAGATTATTCATTAAAGCCAGAAATCATGTGAGATTCAGCAGAGGGTCCAAATCACAATCTCCAGTCTTAGGCTCCCACAACAAATAAAAAGTGGACAGTCAAAATAACACACATATTAACATTCTCTCTTCACCTTTCTTCTCCAACACATGCCCGGTTATCAATTCTTTATTTACAAGATTAAAACATGAGTTGTATGAATTAAATCTGGTATATTAGAGACCTTTAGATATTTCCAACGTATGACAGCAAAAGCTTTTGTGAACGGGTGAAACACACTGACTTTCTAGTCACCTCCGTTGAAAAATCAATGATGTTTACAAAAAAAGAATTTTAGGATGAGTGCTTTCTCATTAGACTTTCGGCTCTAGTAGAATTGTTTATATAATGTGTATTTGAGAATACACTGCTATACAACCATAACGATGGTTTGGTCAATGTCAGACCACATACACAATGGTGGTCCCATAAGATTAGTACCATGTAGCCTAGGTGTGTAGTAAGTAGGTTACACCATCTAGGTTTGTGTAAGTATATTCTATGATGTTCACACAAAGACAAAATTGCCGAATGACACATTTCTTAGAACATATCCCCATTGCTAAGCAATGCAAGACTGTATGTTCAACATTTTTGAAGTTAGATAATTCTCAGAGAGGTTCTCTAAATCTGATGCAATTTTTATAACTTAACAGTTACAGTGTTTCTGTTCTGAAGATGGACAAATTTAGAAATGTTCCAGCTGTCTGTGAAACTTAAATTGCTTATTGGAAAAAACTATGTGACTGGATTTTTCTTCAAATTCGTATTTAGGGAATCAGACATTGAGAAATCTTAACACAAAAAAATTCTCAGCATGCAGAAATATCTTGACATTATGTGGAGTGCTAACATTAAGAATAAAAAAAAAACTTCAATATTTTCCATGATCCTAAAGTTAACACATTTGTTTAGTGGTAGTCTTGTTGAAAGTAAAAAATTCTAAGAATTTTCTGCATCACTATTTTCAGTTGCCTGAAAAATGGTCCCCCAAAAGAAATTCATGTCCTAACCCCTGGAATGTGTGCACATTACCTTATAAGGCAAAGTCTTTGAAGATGTGATAAAGGTAAGGATCTTAAAATGGGGATGCTATGGTCTGAATATTTGAGTCCCCCAAACTGTATGTGTTGACATCTTAATGCCCAATCTAACGGTATTAGGAGGGGGAGACTTTGGGAGAGGCCTACATCATGAACCCAGAGCCCTAATGAATGAGATTAGGGTTCTTATAAAAGGGACCCCACAGAGCTCGCTAGCCCCTTTCACCACGTGAGGACACAGTGAGAAGGCACATCTATGAACCAGGAAATGGGTCCTCACCAGTCACCACACCAAGTCTGCTGGTGCCATGATCTTGCACTTCCTGCCCTCCAGAACTATGAGAGAATAAATTTTTGTTGCTTTAAGCCACAAAGTTTATAGTAGTTTGTTACAGCAGCCACAGGGAACTAAAACACTATTTTTAAAAAAATCTTATGTGTTCAAAGCACTCTCATCTATAAATATTTTGAAAAGTACCAGTGGCCTGAATTAGCCTGCAATATTGGCCTGCTTTCATTTGGCTAAGGAGGATATATAAACTTAGAATACTGCTACAAGCATCCATATGGTTGATAGGTAGTTGATGATTAGCTAGACAAAGTAATTGCAGTTTACTTGGCTCAAGAATTGACTTGAATTACATCTCAGACAGAAAAAAGAAATCCTACAGCCTTCAACTGTAGTTAAACGATTATATAGTCTCATAGTGTTTCTCAAGCATTTTATTCTATAAAAAATAATCCTTTTACAACTATCATGTCAACATCACAACCAATGATGTAAATTAAGTGAAAAATTGTGATCGATATGTTGCTTGCACTGACCTTGTCACCTTAAATATGAAAACAGAATGGCAATAGTAATATGCACTAAATAGAGAGTGCTATAGAATTAAAGGCTCTGACAATAAGATAAAAAACATGGAACAGATTTTCATGGCATCTATCCGCAAACTAATTGGTAACAAGATACAAATGATGATCTTGAAAGGTATTCAGACAAAGTTGAACAAAACAACTTTATGTTTTTTTAATTTCCTTGCAACTGAATAAAAGTAATTTTAAAGATTTTATTTTTTCCTTTTTCTCCCCAAAGCCCTCCGGTACATAGTTGTGTATTCTTCGTTGCGGGTCCTTCTAGTTGTGGCATGTGGGACGCCGCCTCAGCGTGGTTTGACGAGCAGTGCCATGTCCGCGCCCAGGATTCGAACCAACGAAACACTGGGCCGCCTGCAGCGGAGCGCGCGAACCTAACCACTCGGCCACGGGGCCAGCCCCTGAATAAAAGTAATTTTAAATTGACTATTTTCCCTCTTTTTTGCTCAAGAATTACTTTGCTTAGCTGTTTATCAGAAGAAATGTATCTAAAACCAATTCTTACTTATTTATTAAAATTTTATTTATTAAATGAAATATCACAGGTAATTATGAATAGCTCAACCAAATGGCTAAGCCATTACTCCTCCTCCAGTAAAATTAAGCTTGCTTGTATTTCAACAATGGCCAAAAAAGCAAAAAAAAAAAAAAAAAAAAAAAAATGATGAAATTTAAGGATAAGTATTAATTTGAGAGACTTCAGAAATAATATCAGGTGCTTACTTTAAACTATATTGGAACCTCAATTGAACAAAGCCTTAGGAAAATCCAACTTTAAAGATCACAGATGTAAAATATTTTGGTGAGAGCACCTTTTAAAACTGTGAAACCACCATGATACATTTTAATTCCACAGAATAATGCTGAAAGTAGGAAACTAAAATGATAGCAAGAAATTACAAAAATTAAATAGAAGAGACTGATAATGTGATGGTGTTAGGAAACTGTGATGCAACGAAATACTCTCCTCCGAGCACCCTTTAGAACAATGCTTTTCAGACCTCAGTATGCACTCACATCACCGATGGAACCTATTAAGATGCATTTTCTAATTGAGTAGGACCTGAGATTCTGCATTTCTAACTAACTCCCAGATGATGCTGCTCCTGCAGGTCCGTGGCCCAAGCTTTGAGTAGAGGAGCGTTCAGGATATGAGAAAGAAGAGCCCTATTTATCCCTTGTTACCTCATGATCTAAACTCAGTATGCAAATATCCTTGTGTTTCAGATTAAATGGAGCCTCAAGTGGAACAGCACATAATCAACACCCAGGAAACCACATAACGAGTGTTAATTGACTCCCAGTTCTCCTTATGCTAATTAAGATGCAAAGGTATTATTTGATTTCCAGAGAACAGCTCTCCCTCAGTCCTCTTGAGTCCCCACAGCCTGAAGTGAACTTTCAGGCACTTCCCACTGAGTGCCCCTGAGCTGGCCTCGTTAATCTCCCCGGGACCTTAACAGGGTGTGGAGAGAAAGGGACTCCAAACAGGCATCTGAACATTGCAAACTACTTAAAGTCAAAGTGATTGTCACAAACTGTCCCTTGTGTTAACACTGGCTTTCATTTCAGATTCCTAAACAGAAACAGGAAAAGACAGAAGCCTTTACTCAGTTTAAAACAGAACAGCAACTTGGGTTAACAGATTTTTTTTTTTAATTTTCATTCTGAATTTGGCACAAATTACTGCAGCCTGACTTTAAGGAGCAAAACACATATTATTTTACTTTTATGAAAATAAAATAGTGAAACCTATGGCACCAATAATATGTCTTATTTTCAATATACTTTATTGAAGTTAGACTAGTGTCATAGATACATTGAATATTAATGTCAAAGAATCTTGATGATAGTCCAGATTAGGGAATATTGGCCAGAGAGGCTAATTAATCTCCCAGAGAAGACCATATAGAGAGGTGCAAAACCAGGAACAGACCCCAGTTCTTCTGCTAATTGTTCCTGAGTACCTCATCTCTGAATTATGCAAGAACGTCAAATTTGATCCTTTACTAGTTTGCCAAATCTCTAAACTGAAACGTGTCACACACCATGTAAATCTGCAGTGGATACAGATTCCTAAGTTTCAACTAATCATGCTGCCTGACAGCACAAACTCGAGCCTCCCATTCTTACATCAAAACCTTAACAAATTATTGAAGGTGAACATTAAAGATAAGATATATATAATATTATTAGCATACTAAAAGGGACACTTTGTCCAGTGTATTAGTATATGAACCTATCAGAAATTTTGAAAAATTTTCACCAAATATTGAAGGTAGATGTGATCAGTTTGAAACGGAGTAAAAAATCATGTCACGAAACACAGAAAGAAAATTGCCACCACCTAATCCAGGCTCATTCACGTTAATGGCTGATCAACGTCTATACATGTTTTTCTTCCAGTAGTCAAATTTGCATAAAGGCCTCAGTCCATTATGAAAATTTTCAGAGCTAATTTTAATAGTAAGATAGAATGAGATATGCTACCCTAACAAACTAATCCTGATACGTGAGCAACATGAAGCAGCAAGTTTATTTCTCTCTTTTGCAAATTCTCGTATTGTCAGATAAAACAGAAAAAGGCTAGCCTGCTTGTCTCTCGGACTTAATTACAGGTGATGTTTAGATTTGTGTTCACTGTGGTTGTGTCTAACACTTTACTGGTTGAAATCATGACAGGCAATTGAGGTATAAAGGGCAGGTACACTAACCCTACCCTGCCTTATTTTATTGCAACTAGTAATAACATTACTTCATTGGGAAAACAAAAAATCCACAACAAATATTAAGCTGAATGGAATGCCAGAAGAAAAGGTGCAAACTGGGACTGCTCTAGACAAACTGGGGTGTTTAGTCTTTCGCCTGTAAGCCACCGAAGATCACTTTATTTCATAATCATAACAATAATCAAATGTCTGTTTCTTAGTCATCGTAACCAGCGTTGCTTATCTTCAGTCATGATTACTATCATTGCCACTTCCCTGCATATAATAAACATATTCCTTGTGATCACTTCTTGCTGTTTATGAGTGTCCTTCCTTTCTCATTCTCTCCTCTCTCTGAGGAGAGAGGCACAGTCTTGGTATTCTTCAATTGGAAACAAAAAATGTGGGCAGGGTACAAGATGTGAGAAGACAGGAAACATTCTTGCTTCCCCCAAAGGATAAATTCTCCTCTTCTTCTTTTTCCACAACCTTAATTGGACACCAAAAAAAAAAAAAAAAGAAAGAATATAGATATAACCCTCTGTGTCTCTAGTCATTAGACAACATGGCCTCTATTAAAAGTTGCAAACTGTGGAATGAAAGGCTCACAAACTGCTTATAACTTAGATTGTCCCTTTTTCTAGAATGGCTTTTACATATATATATATGCTTTATAATTCATCCATTCTCCAAATTGATGAAAGCTTATTTTAAACTTTATCTAAATTTCTTTCAGTCTAAAAGTGGTGGTACTCAATGTAATAGCTTCTACCCTTTATTAACAAGATCCTTAGTTAGATAACGGAAAAAGAAGATGTAAAGATGAATATAGGATATTTAATTCCATTTCTGCCAGGCATATATTTTCAAAAACCCACTGTGGAAGGTATTCTATTCATGACATTCAAGCTCTCCAGGAAATTACAGTCCAGAACATTCCATGCATGAGGAAATGATCCATGCATAAGGATAACTGCTTGAATGAAATAACTTGCTGCAGGAGTCTGCTACCCTGATTGTCACAGAAGTACAGCCCCATAAAGACTTTACTAACACAAGTCCTGGCCCAGCCCACGTCTAGACTTAAGTTTTGGTGGAAGATATTGGAATTGGGGAAAATAATAAGAGCTCACAATGACTTAGGTTTCAGAGCCCAGGGGTGATTTAAAGACATTATGAGTTCCAGGTCTATCAAATTATAAGCTAGGCAACTTTAATAACACACATTTATGCAGTTGTTCCTAGGGAAAAGTTTACACCAAATTACAAACGATGTGACTTATAGAACATAAACGTTAGAGAACTTGTTTATACTTAACAATTTTAGAATATAGCCCGCATCGGTAAGTATTATTGTTTATAAAAGTGTGTTCCGGTAAGCTCTTGATATAGCTTGTTATTCTTGCCCATCATTCAAGCTTTTCTGCATTTCTTGCAATCCATTCTGACATTGTGTGTGTATGTATATGGAGTGTATGTATGCAGTTTGATAGTCTTTCCAGAAGTCATTGGTTTTTGTATCTGTATCAAGAATGAATTTACTGCCTCAAACTAGGATTGCAAACAGTCATTCACCACTTTTATTCTTCTAAAGACAGTGATAAGAGAGTGAAAAGACAAACCACAGGCTGGGAGACAATATTTTCAACTCATATGTCTGATATAGGACTTGTATCCAGAATATATGAAAAGCTCTCTAAATTCAACAATAGAGAAACAAGCCAATTAAAAATGAACAAAAGATATGATATGGACAGACACTTCAGCAAAGAAGATACAAGGATGGTGAATAATATATGAAAAGATGCTCAACAACTTTTGGCATCAGAGAAACGCAAATTAAACCCACACTGAAATACCAACGCAATCCTATTAGAATGACTAAATTTATAAAGTTGATCAGGCCAAGTGTTGCTGAAGATGCAAAGGGACTAAAACTCTCTTACGTTGCTTGTAAGCATGTAAAATGGCTCAACCACTTTGGAAAATAATTTGGTAGTTTTCTTAAAGTTAAATCTACACCTACCATATGATCCAGCCATTCTACTCCTAGTTTACTGAAGAGGAATGAAGCATGTATCCATGCAAATACTTGCACGTGAATATTCAAAGTAACTTTATTTTTAATAGCCCTAAACTGGAAACAACTCAAATGCCCATAAATGAACAAAAATGCAATAATGCTCAGCAATAAAAATAAATTAACTATTGAGAGACATGGCATGAAGGGATCCCAAATTATTATTCTGAGTGAAAGGAGTCAGACCCCTCCCTCAGAAAAAGTACACACTATATAATTCCATTTATGTATAATTCTAGACAAATACACACCAATGTACAGTAAGAGAAAGCAGGTCAGTGGTTGGCTGCAGACAGTGGAGACAGGGAGAGAGGGAAAGGGGGGATTAGGAAGGGACATGAGGAACTTTTAGGGATGGTGGATATACGCATATTGTTTCAACTGTGGTGTTGGTTCTACGGGTGTATACATATATTAAAACTTACCAAATTGTACACTTTAAATATATGCAGTTTATTTCCTGTCAATTATAGCTCAATAAAACCATTAACATGTCATTTATTATTATCTTCCTATCCAATAGGCCGTGGGAAAATCCAATAACAATTATCATAGGCACTTGGCCCTTTGCAGTCTCATGTGACATTCTTAAAGGATAGCATCCCAAGGGTATGACTCTTTTATGCTTCAGTCCTTGTTAATTAGATCCGAGCTACTCATGATCTGAGTCACTTCTATTTAGGATGCCTTATCTTTATTCTAAATCACAAAAATTTGTCATGAATACTTACATTTCTCACGACACTAATTCTTAGCAGGCAGTAGCTACTAACACAATTCATATTACATATAATTGGATATAAAGAGATCTCATTGAGCTTTTTTCAACATTCATGACCTTGGTTAATTTTATAATTATTCATAGAAATTTTGTGAACAAACACTGAACTTAGGTGTGTCAAACTCAAAACTTTCAAATCCGCCCTGCTCCTTCTGGAAACTAAATAAAGTTAGGTACAATGATATTTAAGTTTCACTCTAGTGAAAGCACCATTTGGAAAAGGGTAACACTAATTAATGAAGGTTGAATAAATTACTCTCTGAAATTGACAAGATAATTCCATAATTATCTAGCTATTCAGGTGGAATCATTACACATATATACTCCAGTCAACAACTAGAAATGTGTATAATTGTTAATAAAAATTTCCATCCTGTGAAATGTCTAAATAATGATTTGATAATATACATGCTATATATAGCAAATCAAGTACTAGTTATATAACATGACTTCTCAATTAATTGTTTTATAAAATTTGTTGATTTATTTCATTTTGACAGTCATTTTGTTAATGAACTGACCTTTTTCTAGAAATAAAGGAAGCTTGCGTTTCACTTTTCTTTAACTTTCTTTTTGTGCATTTTTTTGATAAACATTGAGGACTTAGTATGAATTAGGTGATGGGAATGCCTCCTCTCATTCCGAGTTGAAACCCCTTAGGTCTGAAGCTTAAAATCATGATCCTTTTTGTAAAACAACCTTTGGTTCGCATCAGTTTGCCAGGTTAAAAATAAAATATCTTGTGAGAAAGTTCCCTGCTTTTGGCAAAGGATTTGAAGCTTTATTTGGAATCCTAGCAAATGTCTTTGAATCTGTGTTTATTGATCCCACATGATCAAGGTCCTATGCAGTCAAAATGCGGCGGGATTACTGCTCCAAGGAAAAAGTCTGCCTTGCTTTATTCTTGAATATCTTTCCAGGTGAACTTCAGTTCGGCTTTCAAGTAAGTTTTTAAGCTTTTCCCTTTTTTCCTAGTTTGCTTTGACCTTTTATTTGTCTTATTCTTATCTGCACTAATGTGTGTGTGTGTATGTGTGCTTCCCCCAGTGGAGGTTTTGTGTGATTTTTTCCGTATCTATATAGAATGTTTTATATTCACCTCTTAAGTTAAATATATTTTACTTCAAATGTTAATATTTATATTTGAGTCCACGTATACAAATATGGATTTTAATAGTACACTACTTCCTTGTTTATGCAACTTTAAATTATTTTAACTTTCTCAATTCATCAATGAATCATAGCAGAGCAACCTGAGAATAAACATCTGTATTTCACTTTGGACCATGTAAAATTAGGTTTTATTAATGGAGGATATCTGTGAAAAACCATACAAGTAGGACTAGATTCATTATGACAGTAACAAAAAATGAAATCCAACAATCACAAAAAAAACTACAAAAAAAATATAGCAAAAATGAAAGATTTACCGTGTCACTGCAAAAAAAGTGATGGAATCAGGCAGAGTTCTGGAGTTGTGGAAAACAGAAAAAATTCTGTACAGGGCCGACTTCTGAAACCCTCAGGAAATACTGGGGAAAGAGGTCAGGGTTCTGTTTTACTGTGCCAAGTTGCACCCATCCCTGCTGGACTATAGGTTTCCTCATTGAGATCTGAGTACATAGAATGACGCCTGGTTTTGTTTTGGGTTTTGTCCACGTCATAGCTGGAGAGCTGGAGGGAGGACACCTCAGGTGGGAAAAAATGAGACAGAAAAATAATGAAATAAGTTTAGAGAGGAGTTTTTCAGGAGGAGAAGTAATAAGGGGAAAGCTTCCAATATCTGAATTTTGTGAATCCCCTATCTATAATCAATGTCTAAAGAGTATGTCCTTCTTTAACAAAATAGCTTATAATCAATTGTATAAGGTAAACCTAGTATTACAAACACACTGAAGAAAAACAAATATGTAGTCCAAACTAAATCAGAGAAAATCTCCTATAACATTGTGACCTCAAATCTTGATATTCTCAAAAGTATAAGCCATTGTTAGCTTTGTACGACTTCTTATTTTCTTAAACAATTATAAAATCTTTGGTAGCATCAGAGATTCAAGGAATATTTACTTGCCCAGTGGAATATTTTTTTCTAGAGCCAATTGGTTTGGTTTCTAATTTTTATCACAGAATGCATGTATGAGGAACAGGTCATAGTAATATATTTTTTGAAACATCATCTTGGTTCAAGCGCTCACTCCATTAAAGCGTAGCTGTATGATTTTACCAATCACAACTTAGAATTTATTTTTGTCACGTACAAAAATGTGGATAATAACACAATCTACTTCACGCGGGCATTCATTCAAAAGTTATGCATTAAACGGCTATTTATTTATAGCTTGCCATGTTCCATAAAAGACTTAAGGTGTCTTACAAAAATGCACATCATATATCAAGATAAAATAGTACTTGACCCATAGCTGATATTCAAAAGAATATTTGATTTATTAATGCAAAAGTAACAAAAATGAAATAAACAGGAAGAGGTGCTGAAAAGTCTTGTGGATTGTTAAGTAAGTAACATACACAAAATGCATCACAATGCAGACATTTCTATACAGTTGGTAGAGATGGATTCCAAATATAGCTTCAGATTTCTAACAATGAAAAGATGAGAGCGAGAACAACAACAAAACAATTGGCTTAAAATTCGCTGGATCTGGACTAAAAATTTCTTGCCAGTATTTTCAAAACACAGAAACTATACAACACAATGTATGACACCATGCATACAGTAAGCACAGTGGTATCCTCATTGCATTCACTTTTTGAATCCTTCAATTTAGGCAGCGGTTCTCACCCAAACGTTCTTCAGACAAAGCGAACTTAGGAACTCCGATGAGAAGCAGTCCAGACATCTCACTCTCTTATTGCCCGGATCAATCCATACAAAGATTTGAGGTTAGTTAGAGAAAAGAATGGACAATATACTGTATCCTTTTTTAAAAAACAGCTTTATTAAGGTGTAATTGATATACAACAAACTACACATACTTAATGTATACAATTTGATGTTGAAGAGATGCATACACTCATGTTACCATAACCAAAATCAAGGTAATAGACATATCCATCATTTGCGAAAGTTTCCTTATGTTTTTTGTTTGTTTTGGTTATTAATTTTGGGAAAGGACATTTAACATGAGCTCTATCCTCTTGACAAATTTTTAAATGCATAATATGGTATGGTACCAGTATAAAGACAGACATCTAGCTTTGTAATAGAAATATTCCCATCATTACTTTTTTTCTGACTGCTTGATATATTGGCATCCATTACTTTAATGGTAATTCTTCATTGAAGTTTGATTTTGTTTCATACAAGTCGTCTATTAACTTTTCAGATCCAATCTTAAGGATGAAATCTATTTTAACTTATTTTTGTTACTGATACTGTGTCACTGCACCACTGTGGTATGATCTCTGCCTTTGGAGTTTCATGATGGTACTCTATTTTCTGTCTTTTGCTGTAGGAATAAGTGTTGCTTTCCTTAGTCTATTCTACTAATTTGGAAGATATTCTGTTTTAATCAAGTACTGAAGGGATGTTTTTCACGGCAAGAAAATATCAAAACAGATAATAAATAACATGTAGATTTCATATTTAGCCAACATTTCTTTCCTTCCTTCCCAATTGTATAAAGGTATCTTTGTATTACATACCTATTATTATATTATAAATTCTCATAATAATTAGTTTCCACTTTGAACCCAATTGTGTAACCACGTATATTTTTCTCTCAACTTCAGATGCTTTAAGCTGTATTAATCATCAGTCCTTGCAATGCCTCTGTCTTATTTCATTTTCCTTTCACTCTCTATTATCATGTACCTCCAGAGTTAGTAGTATTAGAAATACCTTTTTGATATGTACGTATCTGGTAAAATATAATTTAGGATAGAAGTGTTCTTAACTTGCAAAATAAGTAAATTTTTATTTTTTCACTTCTACGTAACTATGTGTTTTGGCTTATCTACTCCTTTTTCTTGCTCTGTTCCTGTCTTCTTTTGGATTGACTAGATTATAGAATTTGATTTTAATTTATCTAATGTTATTTTAGCTCTAGCTCATAAATTTATCCATTCATTTATTTATTTAGTGGTTTATCAATATTCATCCTTAATTTTATACAGTCTACTTAGCTTTAATATACATACATTATAAATCAGGAACATAATGTTATAATTTTTGCTTTACTGTCATATGTATTTCAAAGATATTGAAAAGAGAAAATATATTTTATAACTTTCCTCAAGTTTATATTTCCAAGCACCCTTTGTTCCTTAGTGAAAATGTGACTTATCGCCTGGTATTATTTCCTTTCCATCTGAAGGCCATCCTCAGCATAGTCAGCAGTATAACTTTCTGTCTGATGAGATAATTTTTTTCTGAAAATGTCTTTGTTTCTATTTCATTCAGCCCTTCAGAGATGTTCTGCTAGTCCTCCACCCTCCACTGTTTCTGGTGAGATGACAGTGGGTGTTTAAACAAATATCCTTCTGTATGTAATGTATTCTTTTTCTTTAATTGCTTTCAAGAGTTTCTCTATATTCTTAGTTTTTGTTAGTTTGAATACGATGCATATAGATGTGGTTTTCTTTGTACTCTTCTTGTGGGCAGGCACAATGAACTATAGGAGTCCATTAACTTTTGTCTTTCACAAAATTTTGGATATTTTCAAACATTATTCCTTCAAATATTTTCCTGACTCATTTTATCTCTTACGTCCTTCACTGTCTCCAATTACACATATGTTAGAACTTTCGACATTATCTCACAGGTCCCTGAGGTTTTATTCACTGTTTTTTAATCTTTTTTTTGTTTTTGTCTTTCACAGTTGACAATTTCTATCGATCCATCTTCAGATTCACTGACTCTTTATTTTGGAATCTCCAATCCTCTGTTAAGCTCTTCCAGTGATTTTTTTCTTTTTTTTTACATTTCATTATTATGCTTCTCAGATCTACAATTTACATTTGGTATTTTTTGAGGGTTTATTTCTCTGGCGAGTTTCCTGTCTCTTAAGTTTATTATGAACATAATTTCCTCTATATCCTTTAGTGTAGTTGTGGTAGCTGCTTTAAAAACATTGCCTTCTAACTTCAACGCCAGGATGATCTCACAGTTGGTCTCAACTGACTGCCTTTTAACTTGACTATTGATCACTATTTCCTGTTTCTTCGTATTCTTATTTGTTTCGGATTAGATCTTTAATATTATAAACGGTACATTTCAGAGACCCTGGATGCAGATTCAGTTATACTCCTTCCAAGAGAATGTCTTTTTGTTTTAGTAGTCAGTTAACACGGCTAAACTTAAATTCCAAACTCTGAATCTCAGTTCATTTCTTTCAGCCTTAGCTGAGCTCCTTCAACTTGACCATACTCACTCTGAGTGGAGAGCCAGGCAGAGATTTAAACAGTTTATAAGCAGAATATAGGCCTATTTCCTTATGGTGGTCTCCTAGCTGGGATTTCCTGCCTCCCTTTCCAGTTGTATGGGTGCCCTAACTGGTTCTTTAAGCCAGTAAAACTGCAAGTATTCTCTCCACAATTTTGCCACTCTGCCTGACTTTAAGCCAAAGAATGGGAAACTTGTCTAGTGCTGTTTCCTCCTTCCAAGTGCCAACCTCCTCCAATACCTGTTGGCTATTTTGCATTTTTCTAGTGACTTCAGATAGACTTTTTCCTCTGGAGTTTATAGTTGTTGTCCATGGGAGGGCGGTTGATAAAAACTACTCAGTCCATGCCAGAGCTGGGACTTCTTCATTACCCATCTGTGTTTGGAGGATTTGTCCATATTGCTGTATATGCATCTAGTATTTCCTTTTAAGCTTCATGTAGTGTTTCATAGCACGCATTTACCACTCTTTATTTATTTATTCCTCTAGGATTGAACATCTACAGTGTCTGAAATTCTCTGGTCTACAAACAAATCGTTTGTCTAATAAAATGTATTTATAGATATATCTCTGTATTTTGTTAGGAAAATATATTTTATATTATATATAATTATATATACACAAATTATATATAATTTTGAGCAACTGGACTATAGTTACTAGATCATACATATTTCACTAAATGTTTCCAGATTGCTTTCAGGAATGTATAGTAATTTTACAATATCACCAGCAGTACTACGAATTCTGTTATCAAACTAATCGCTGTCTTTCTAATTTTTGCTTATCTTCTGGTTGTAAAGTCTTATTTCTTTGTTGCAATTTGCATTTTCCATTTTGATTAGTAATTTTGAACATCTCTTCATATACATGTTACCCATTCAATTTTGCTTTCTATGAATTGTCTCTTTGTATGTTTACACACTTTTAATTAGCTTTCCTGTTTTTTGCTTTTGTTATTGTTGGTTTTCAAGTGTTCCTTCTATGTAATTATGTGTGCAGAAATTACAAAATACATTCTCTTGGTCTGTTATCTCTCTGGTAACCTTTATCCATGGTGTCCTTTACTGAAAAGAGAGTCTTAATTTTGAACCTTAATATGCTCTTTTTTAAAAAAATGTACTTTAGAAGTCTTATTTAAGAAAGCCATCTCCAGTTCTGCCACAAAAAATAAGGCTTAAAGTTTCACACTTAAGTCTTTACTATATCTGGAATTCAATCTTGTAAATAACTTACTGTTCTAAATATTGATTTCTTTTTTCAGCTTTATCAAACTCTGTATACTTGGATCTGATGCTTTGCTCTCTATTCTCTAATCATAGGCTATTGGTTCTCATCTGGGGACTGTTTGCATTTCTGCTGCACATTTCAATGTCTACAGCGAATCTTCTCTTTAATTTTTCTTCAGTGTTCACTTCTTTATTGGCCTATATTATTCCATAAATTTTAGAGTAAGCATCTCAAGTTCCTTAACCATTTTATCCAAATATTTATTATGATTGTATTTAAATTGTAAATTAATTTAGGGAGAATTGATCTTTTTACACTTTCAATTATTGCATCCATAAAGACTGTACAATTCTTTAAATATTCAGACCCTCTATTTTGGGAATTTTGTCATTAAAATTTTTCTCCGTGACAGTCTTATTCTTTGCTTTAAAATTAATTACTAGATAATGTGAAACTTCAGTTTCTGTGGTGAATATTTTCTAGTTATCACAGTTTCAGTTTTTTTCTGTTGTAAATATTTAATCTAGTAAGTAATGGCAGTGCTGAGTTATTTTATTAATTCTTATGATTCATTATCATTGGGTGTCTAATTATAATAATTTTATCTAAACCCTTTCATTTTCATGTCACTTATTTCTTGGCTATGTATACAGTTGTTTTGGTTACTAGCATGCGTAAGATTAAACAAACAACCTTTAACAAATATATTTAAATTTTATTTATAATTCTTTTAGACCAATTTTGTTACAAAAATATGTGCTCTTTTAAAAGAATTTTCCTCATCATCGAAAATGAATTAAAAGTTAAAATTAATTTTCCCATTTTGGATGTTTGAGGAGCAAAACTCCCAAATCACAGCAATATCCCCAGTAAATCATCATAATTACGACTATAAAGAGCGTGGGGAAAATTAGGCATGCAAAGCACATACCTATTTTTGTTCTCACTAGTCAAGCTTCAAAACCACAGAATTTATAGGAATGCTCTTAAAACAATTCTTTGTGATTTTGACTCTATGTAGGCTGAAATTTAAACAAAAACCTTGGTAAAGTAATTACCAAGAGATAGCCAAACATCAGTAATTGAAAGTGAGAAATTTTGGGTTTTCTCAAAGTGTAAATCTTAGGTACAAAGTTCTTTCCATACGATATGTTATGAAACACTTCTCCCTGAATTCTACTCTGCTGTTGCCTAAGAATTCAGTGATATAATTAAGATTTTCCTCTGTAATTTTTTTTCTTTTTTTTTGGTGAGGAAGATTCTCTCTGAGCTAACATCTGTTGCCAATCTTCCTCTTTTTTTATATATATATTTTTGCTCCAGAAAGATTAGCCCTGAGCTAATAGCTGTGTCAATCTTCCTTCATTTTGTTTGTGGGTTGCCACCACAACAAACTTGACAAGTGGTGTAGGTCAGTGCCCAGGATCCAAACCTGTGAACCAGGGGCATCGAAGCGGTATGCATCAGACTTAACCACTATGCCATGGGGCTGGCTCATTCCTCCTGTATTTTTAAAATCAGAAATTTGGAAATGAAGGAATAACCTGAAGCCCCTTTCTACTTTGGCAATATAGTGGGTTAATGATGATTTCCAACATTCTCATTTAACCAGAAATTTCTGCATCCCCCACAACTAATGATATTTAGAAATACTTATAGAATGAAAAACCAGTAAAGGAAAGTGAAATTCAATTGCACAATAGTAAAAACAAATATGGTGAAGGTTCTAAGTGATTTAAATGGACACAAGCATATTTTGTCTGCACTCTTCAATTGTGTGGTCAGAATTTAATTTAATATCCACAAAATGATGTAACAGAATTATTACCCATAAGCAGAAAGATAATGGGTGACTTTCATCATTCCTCTTTAGTCAAAACAAACTTAATGATACACAAGGGATTTTGCACTCGCTTTTTCATATACTCAGAGAAAACATTAAAACAATTTCGAATTTAAAGTAATACATAAGAAGATGTTGCTTGAGCAAAAGAATGCCTTAATACTAAACTTTCTCCGTACTAATATATCTCTTTTTAACAGATATGACTAACAATTATGGCTGTTTGTAGAGAAAGCGGTTCAAATGCAAGGTTAAAGAACATTTCTTAAAGTAATTCTGTGACGTTTCAAGGACACGCAAAAATATTATAAAATAAATACATATGCATATGTGTAATGTAAATATGTATACAAATATATACGCATTTAATTTCTAATATTTTGGAGTATAAAAAATATATATACATGCATACAAATATATAAATATTGTCATATGATATATTTAATATATGTGTGTATATTTATTGGCACATATATATAAGCAGACAAAAACACACACATATATCATTGAGGGCAATAATCTTAAGAATGCTTTAGAAAATACTTATAAATTATCTTCTTTAAGCATATCTGTTTGTTATTTTAGTGAAACATATCATCCTTCATTTAAATAGACTTTTTTGGTCTTAATATCTGATTTTTTAACATCCTCCTTTGAAATATTTAGTTCTACTAAATAAAAATTCATTGTTATGTGACTTCATTTTAGTACTAGACGTATTCTTCATTTTTTACCAACCACATAAATATGGCTTCTATTTCAATAGCATTCAGTATAATGAGCATGGCTGTAAAGCATACATGTTGAATTTAATCTTTGTTTTTATAGGTATATAATATGTATATCTACATCTACCAGTTGGTGTTTTAAAAGTAAAATTCATGTTATTATCAGGTAGGTACATGCCTATTTGTCAAATATTTTCTATGAACTCCTTGGGTAATTTCAAAAAACATCTTCTTTATCATTAACTTTCTTTCTTTTCCTGAGGTAACAGAAAAATAAAACATCTTTTAGAGGTAGTGTAACAATTATCGTACATTGGCAACTTTAAATTGACAGAATAAATGATTTACTCCACCACAGTTTGTGATTTATTTTCTGAGTTAAAGTTCTTGTTATATTTTATCTCACTTTATCCCACTTGATATCTCATGGATATCACCTTAGTCAAATAATAAAATGCCATATTGATTGAGCCTCAACGATTTTTCTTTCCTTATCCTCATATTTCCGTTGTCAAAACATAATTAATCATTATCACTCAGAATTATCACCAGTCTTCAGATATAGGTATTCCCTCTTAGTACCGATTTCAGTATTCATTCCCTTCCCAAAGCAGCGTAATCACAAACTTCTCTGGGAAATTTATCTAATAAACAAATCTACTTTAATTTTAGCATCATGAGAAATAGCTGAATTCATAACTAATCACAATGATCTATTTAGTTGTGCCCAGCATACTCATCTAAGGTGAGTCTATTTGGCCTCTGTGGGCACCCAGGCATTTCCCCTCGCTCTGAATAAATACAAGACCTAAGGCTTAAAATACTCAAAAGAACAAGTTGTCTGTTTAAAGTAAAATTCCAAAGAAATCTTTCTTACCTTCTCCAAAAAAAGAGAAAACTTTAGTGATTTTGCTTATATTGCAAAAGCCTACTTATTAAGAAGGAAATTAAAAAATAGGCTTTGATTTCTATTTTAAATCAATGGAATAATCAAGATAATATTTGCAAGATCCTCAAAACTGTTATATAATTTTTCAATTATATAGCATAATATATAATTTAAGTTGTATTATACAATTGAATCTTTATTTCACATTTTCTATAGAAAACCTTATAACTTAAATACAAAAGAAGAAAGTTATTTAATACATTTTGAGTTTATTTGTGTGTGTTTGTACATTGAGGCCATGACTTTGGTCTTCTTTCTTTCAAACTATTAACTTCAAGTAATATACACTATCTAGAGAATCCTAAAAGGGGTATTCTAATGTTTTTAATAAATTTCTGAGTGAAAATAATAGCATTTGACTCAAGAAGTAAAATTTTTAAAAGTGCTTATATCACAATAAACAAAAATTTCTTATGTTGACATCCGACTCTTCATCATAAATTCCCACAAAATATCTTCTTTGATCTCCACCTGGGTCCTGTGTGGTAAGATGATACACAAGTATGTAATTTACTAGGTAACACACAGGGAGTCTGAGCCCGGGAGTATCGGGCTTGCTGAGATCCTGTTCTTCTGAACACTGCAAGCATGTTCCAAGAGGCTTACCTGCCGCTAGAGAGATTTGATTTCAAAATATATTCAAGGAAGTTCTTTCAAGCTACTCCCAACAGATTTTCATCCTCATGGTTTGGGGACTTCTTCGAAAAGTAGCAACAGCTTTGCTGACATAAAGATGAAAGTTTTACTTTTTAATTCATTCAGAAAGTCATATTTCTGTAGCATTGTGTAGGATGAGCCATCTAATCCATGCGTCTGCCTCCAGGTGAGATGATGCTATGACTAGGCTTGTTTTGATCGCCAGAAGAACACACGCATAACAAGGTACCATATGTGTAGGCATTTGGGCTAGATGAGTTTTACGTTAATGGGCTCCAGAGAGCTCAACAAGAGTTCTGAAAGCTTTTAGAAAAGGAACTGGTATGTCGAAGAGAGAATAGAGATTTCATTTTTTTTAAGGCAACAATTCTAGAGCATTAAAAACAAACACCCACCAAATATAAAAAGTGGTCCTGGAGCTCAGACTGTTAATACAGGCTTGGTCACATTTGTTTTCAATTTAGCTGGCTGGTTTAGGAACCTGTGGTATCTTTGGTCTAATTTGTTTTTATTTATTTGATCAATTTGAAATTATAACAATATATATGTTAAAATGAGCAATAAATGAATCACTCTATTCAGATCTCTGCTCTACTGTCACAATTGAAGAACCATTCATTTCAATATAACCTTTCACTCTTCAGCTCCATATAATTTTATTTAATTCAAAGCACTTATCTGATATTACATACTTAATTTTTTTTTGCATAACATCTGTCTTCTTTACTAGAATGTAAAACCCATAAGGACAATAACTTTGCCTTTTATTTGCTACTGTATTATGAGCTCTTAAGAAGGCATTTGAGAGCGAGTAGGAATTCAGTAAATATAGAATGAATGAACAAAAAGAAATTTAGTTCTCTTCACATCTCTCTTTATCCAATCTCTTTATCAAACCACTGTTAACCACATGGTGAGAACCCTTCCATGGTTTCCTGTTTGAATATGTTTGCTGTTGTTTCCGGTTGGTTGATTTGTTTTGTTTCTTTTGAGGAAGATTAGCCCTGAGCTAACATCTGCTGCCAATCCTCCTCTTTTTGCTGAGGAAGCCTGGCCCTGAGCTAACATCCATGCCCATCTTCCTCTACTTTACATGTGGAACAACTGCCACAGAGTGACTTGACAAGTAGTGCATAGGTCCGAACCTTGGATCCAAACCAGAGAACCCCAGGCCACTGAAGTGGAACGTACAAACTTAACTGCTGTGCCACTGGGCTGGCCACTGTTTATTTCTTTTTAATGGCATCATTCCACTATCTGCTTACTTCTGTTTAGTTAAATATATTCACATTTATATTGGTACTTCTATGGGATAGACCTCCTAGATGAAATTGCTGAATCAACATGAAATCTTAATTTTAATACATATTGAGAGGTTACTTTTAAAAATGTGACAATTTGCATTTCTAAGAGAAATTTATGAGAATTAATATTTCACTACACTCTGTAGGCCATTGTTCTTTGAATTTATTTGCCTAACCAATACATGATGAACGATATGACAACAGGTTGTAAATGCTAATTCCCTGTCTGCGTGTGAAAATAATATATTTTCATATCATCACTGGATAACTGCCAAAGTTATTTATCCCACACGTGGGTTAGAGCTATAACCTTGGTCCAATCATCACCTACTGAAACTCAAAATAGATTATGTAAGGCTCATTAGTAAACTCTAGCAAGTTCAAATACAGCTGCATGAGATGGAAAAATAAATGTATGCTAAAATGAATGTATATTAAAATTAGTAATAATTTTCTCATATAAAATTGGAAAGTAAGTAGGTGTGACTACATGAATATAATTATAATATGCTCTGCATTAAAGAGTTTACATATGCGTTTGCTTGCTTGGACCATTTAAAAATTAGTATGTAGTTCCTAGCCTAGCATCATACCTTCAACTAACATAAAATAGTTGAGGAAAAATATTAAATCCAAAAGTGTTTTCAGTAGCTGATATTTATTTAAGGCATTAGATATAATCACAATGTCATTTCCTGATCGGTTGTTTTTGAAAGCTTATGAAAGTAGGCTTTGCAAATCCCCTTTCTGTTTTTTCTTTCTTAAGAATTTTAAAAATGATTCAGCCTGATGAAAACCCTTTCTCCACTTCAGTCAAGAGAAATCGCACTTTCATAAGAGTGGTGATTATATCTTACCCCATAATTGAGAATATTTTTTCTTTTTATCATTAATCTAATATATTGCAGTTTTTCCTCCTAATAGTCTGATTCACAAATGCTTTAACTGTTCTTGACTTTTCAACTATTGTGGCTGCCAGGTGTTTCATGTTTCAGATAATTTCTATAATACTTTTTGAGATAATTTTCAATCTATGTCTTGTTACTTTTGGGAGTTTATCATTCATTTCCTCTTTTCTGTGGCACCCTCATTAAACAATAATTTTCATTAAAGGTTTTCTAGGATGTGAAAGGAATATGTATTCCAGTTTTGCGAGTCAGTTTTGTAAGTGGGGTCCTTCGGTAAATAACCGAATCTCTGAGTTTCCGTTTTCTACACTTAAAATGAGCACAATAAGGTGCTACTCTATGACAAGGTGCTATGAGATGATGTACAAGGAGCTGGCACATTGCAAATGCTTCTTTGTATAATTTGACTCCTTTGGTTTTCTTTTTCTGAGCAGACTCAACTAATTGATTATTGTTTGTAACAATTTTTAACTAATAATCTTTGTTTTAAGAATATTTAAATGGGGGCTGGCCCCGTGGCCGAGTGGTTAAGTTCACGCGCTCCGCTGCAGGCGGCCCAGTGTTTCGTTGGTTCGAATCCTGGGCGCGGACATGGCACTGCTCATCAAACCACGCTGAGGCAGCATCCCACATGCCACAACTAGAAGGACCCACAACGAAGAATATACAACTATGTACCGGGGGGCTTTGGGGAGAAAAAGGAAAAAAATAAAAAATCTTTAAAAAAAAAAAAAGAATATTTAAATGTTGTCATATTGTTAAGTTATTTCTATTTCCTTTATTATGATTATCTCTTTTAGCATGTTTAGAAACTACTTATAAAAGTATAAAACTTTTGTAATGATTTACAAATAAAACTATTGTAATGATTTACTAAAAGGACCTAAATATAAGCTATTTTCCTTTGTTGGAGGATGCTCTATTGGAGAACTGGGGACAAGCCATATTCATACTTCAAAGGCTTCAGGTCATTGATTGAAAGTATTAGATCAGGTTCAATAAAGAATACACTGAAATGTGTTTGTGGAAAATTTTTAATATTCATTTGAATCATAATCATTTTGGAGTGACTGTGTGTTAATATTATGGGAAGTGGTTATATTTACGCTCCACACCTTCAATTCTGGATAAAATTCCTCACACTCTAATATTACTGTGTTTCCCAGGCCTTCACATCAAGTCTACACTTCGCTTGATTTTCAAGGGCCTGCGATACCTGGTCACCGTCTCCAGTCATTTGTTTCTCCCTCCTTTATCCCCACACTCAAGTGTACATGTGATTGAATCTCTTCCTTTCTGCTTCTGCTCATGTTGTTTCTCCTGAGATACAAATTGCTCCACCTAAACTCCAAACCCTGCCGCATTTTCAAGGCTCAGTCTCCGATGTGCAGGTACCAGTCTCTCTTCTCCTTTCCTGGCCTTCCCTACCATTGAAAGATTGTCTATTGCTAAAAAAAAAAATTTTTTTGTTTTCATTTTACTCAGGCCGTGTTGTGAATTGGAAATTCATAACAGTTTCCTGTGGGTATCCCGTTTCTTGAGATTGTAAATTCTGGGGAGGGGAAACCAGGCAGGACCCAGGTCATCAGTGTCCATGACATCCGGCTGAATGGAAACAACCTAGACCCATGAGTCCTTTAATTATTTATGCTCCTGCTCCTTGCTAGACTCTACTCCCTAAAACTATTTTGAAAACTATTCTGGGGAAAGTATTATAAAAATACATTATTTGATGCAATTAAGTTAGATAAACCCAGAAGCTGGAACAATATTGTGGCCATTAATGGAGTTTAGACTATGCAGAAAACCAACACAAGCAATATAAAAACCATTTTACTTAATTGCTTCTGGTAATAATAATAAATATTTTGAAAACTTAAAAGAAAGTGGAAGGCTTACCATTGCACACTCTCATTTTACTGAAAAATAAGAATTAGGTGATTCTTTGAATAAAACACTTTAATTTGCTCAAGAGAAATTGGGAAAACATATCCAGACATTTATTAAATGTATAATTATGCAAAATTCTCTTCAATTATGGTAAATGAAGTATTGCATTTTCTTTATACTCTAAGAGTTTACAATCAAATTAGCAAGCCTGGCATACACAAAAATGCTATGAAAATATATTATATAAATACAAACACTAAACTGAAAATTAAACTACTAACATTTTTGTGTTACATAATATTTTAAAATTAGAACTAATTTGCATAAGACAGAGTACAGGGTAGTAATACACAAAAGATAGAGGTAAAATGTGTTACTTTTCGAAGTATGTTTGCTTTGTTTTTAAAAGGCAGGAAAATAATTGTTCTTGATAAAAAATATATACTCTTGGTTCACTGTTTCTTTAGAATGTTGTGTCCTGTTTTCAATATTGACTCATCATTGAGTAGTTTCTCCCTTTCTCCCTCCCTCCCTGCCTTTCCCTCTGAAGATTTTTGTATAGTTTGAATTCCATATGTTTTTCTTGGTATTCCTCCTTGTTATTTGCTTCTTTCATCCCACTTATTCTTATGTGGGGAATTATAATGGAACTTCTATCCACACTGCTACAGAATGAGTGAATTCCAGACTTCCTTGCCTTATTGGCTTTCTCTCTGCTGGGTAAAGTGCACCGCCTCCTTCCCTAAGACTGAGTATTCAAGGAGGTATCCAAGAAGACAGGGGCATAAGTAGGGTGGTCTGGAGCTGATGCTTTATTGGCAAACCGAGCTTGGGCACTTCAGCAAAATTTTATTAAACACCTTGTAAAAAACAATCATGAGGGAATAACATTCATATACATAGGATACCCACAAAATGCTCCTTAGTTTGAGTCATGAGGCGTTTTCTCCTTTTTTATTCATCTGGTGCCCTATATATATATATGTATATATATATATATATATGTAGCCTTGTAGAAGACATACTGGAAAGTATGGGGGAATTATACATATATATAAAATTATATATATATATGTGTGTATATATATGCTTTTATACGTACATATTATATATATAGCCTATTTTTGCTCATTTCTTGTTAGAAGAAGACGATTAAATCTTTTCCAACTGCCGGATTCTAGCTATTGGCAACACATAATTAAATCCTATTAGAAACAAATAAGTACATGGAATTTCTTTTACTATGATTCTGTTTGTTGCTATGATTTAGAGCCATTTGCTAGAGCTAATAGATTTAAAACAGCACAATTCTAATATAGATAGACTTTTAAACAAATTGTTATATAAATGTATATTATTTTAGCTGGAATATTTGATAGTCAAAAACTATGATAATCTAAATGGCTTAGATCCTGCATGTGAAAATAATAATAAGAAAACATCTATCCACATCATACACACTATTTTACTGGCAATCTTAATTTATATTTTTTGTTAAAATTGCTCTGTTTCAATTATTATAGTTGGAAATATGGCTGGATCTGCAAACAAGCTGAGAGGAATCAGATGATATGTAACTCATGTTTCTGATTGGTGGTAGGCTAGTGGCATCAGGTACTGGATATTCCAGAGTTTCTATATTCAGAAGAGGTTTCAATTTGTCTACGTTCAATTTTCCAATAATTTCCATTTTGCTCCAAAATACGTGCATAGTTATGCCCAAATCTAAGCTATAATTAGCCATGATAAAGATTAATGAGATTTGAGAAAAACAAAGGTTACTTGCAGAACAAACTGTCTCCAATATAATTATAGTTGAGTGTTTTGGTCACTAGTGAATTGAAACAAAAACAATTTTGTAGCGAATCATAACTCTTACTCCTTTTAGCTAGAGCCGACCCATAGAACCAGATTTCCAGCTTCAAAATAAGAGGAACTTCCAGGAGAATAAAGCGTGTTATCATTGAGAATCCTCATGATTTTAATCACTGCCATGTGACCAGTTTGGAAGTGTGGCCATGGCTTCAATCTGATACAAATGTTGATGGTTAGATGCAAAGGAATGAAAGTACATAGAGTGGCAAGTTGTCAGCACTTCTTCTCTCTGCTTCCCAGTACGTGTTGTACAGGCCCCACAGCTCCAATATGGCTTATTTCCCACTACGGCATGATGACGATGTAAGTGAGGACACTCACTCTCACACTCAAGCTTGAGTTACTGCTTGAGCCAGAATTGCTCCTTTCAGAACGGCTAGAACAGCGGGTTGTCCACTACTATGCATAGCAATGAGTTTTATGTTTAAAGTCACTGTGATATGTTTCATCAAGTGATATGTTTCTCTAAAGATTCACACCTGGAAGCATTGTCCTGTGGATAAATCCTTCACATGTTGCTTTTGCATTAACTCGCAAGCAAACTAAAGCATTAGATGCCAAAACGATGATATTTTTCAAAATTTGCAACTATACAGTCATGCCCTGCATAATGATGTTTAGGTCAAGGACAGACAGTGGTCCCGTAAGATTAGTACATATAGCTTAGATGTGCATAGGCTATACCATCTAGGTTTGTGTAACTACACTCTGTGATATTCGCACAACAAAATTGCCTAATGATGCAGTTCTCAGAGCAAATTCCTGTTGTTAAGCGCTGCATGACTGTACATTGAAAAGTTCCTCTTAAAAAATAAGAATGCAAACTATGGAAAAAAAATGAATGATTGGCTTGTTTTCCCTAGTAAGGACTGCTTAAATATTTACTGATCCAATCAAAAGAGTGGAAACTCTTTAGGTGTACAGCATAAAGTTATATTTTTATATATAAGTCTTCAGGTGTGAGGCATAAAGTTTTGTATTTTTAGTGGATAGTAATTGACACCACCTTTCATAAATAGCAGTCAGGACTTGTCCTTTTGGGAAAATTTTCCATTATTAAACTTCCATGCTTAAAAATTTCTCTCTGGCTTGATAATGGTGTCTGTCGAATTGCTAATGGATGAAAGTTTTCATAGAGTACACACACACTAGTGTACAAAGACACATAACAACTCAAATGTAGAGATGAGTTCATCAACTCTGCAGTTCATGATAAGTTTCATTGCTCTGCATTAGGAAAACTCTTGGTTCTACTTTGATTTTTCTTTATCATCTCCAATGCGTATGTTTATTCCCTTCATCTCTATATGCACCCACTTTAATCAGATTAATATATGTCAATGATTATGCATGTTATTGTAAACTACATAGGATTGGTTTCAGCGTGTATATTTAATGTATATAAATTGTAGAGTTTTTTCCTCAAGATCATTTTCTGTTTCTTAGCTTTTATAACACAATATGATATTCCTAATATTTATCCATTTTGTTACATGTCAGGGATTATATAGCATATATTTGACAATTTATGGCATGGGCACCAAACAGTCAAAATTGACAGTGGCAGTAAACAGTAGGTGAAGCCATCTATTTGCTGCCTGCTGGCTGGATATCAGGTCTATTGAATGAGCACTGTGCAGTTTCCATAAGGACTGCCGTGTTGCATTACTAAAAAGTTGGTTTTATATGCTGCAACTGTCTTGCCTCAACTTATAAATTATCTGTTCGCTCTTAACGAACTGTGGTGAATAGGATTTCTTAATGGCTCTTAGTGGTTCCTTTATTATTTGCATTTTTATGTCTCATTTAGAAAATCTTTTCCAACTCTGACGTCATAAACAGGCCCCTTATTTTCCTCCAAAAATTTTGAATTTCGCCTTTTATATTTAAAACTTAATTGATTATAAACTGACGTGTAAATAATGTATGAGAAAAGGGTATGATTCTAATATTTTTTTCATCATTCATTATAAAGTAAAAACTCTCCTCAATGATCTTCGATACCAGTTCTGTCATAAATAAAGTTTCCCTTTATGTGTTACATTGTTTTGTTCTTCAAGAGGGAATACAGCTGACATCTCACCATCACTACGATACTTGCTGTTGTTGCTGAAGCCACTGCTGTTTAATAGTAAGAACTCTATGTGGATGTAAAAGTTCTCTCTATTAATAATTTGCTGAGAATTGTGGTTTTATCTTGACGGTTGAATTCAATCTTATGTCTTTCTATCTCTATTGATGTGATCACAGAAGTTTTACCTTTAATATATTAACAAGTGAACTTTATTGAATGCTTTTCTAATGTTAAACCAACTTGCATCTCTGGGAACAAACTCATTTCCAACTTTGCCAAAATCCATTCTCTCTTCTTATATATTGTTGGACTAGGTTCCCTAATTTTGTAGTTAGCATTTTTCATAAATATAAATTAATGAGATTTGCTTTTCATGTGCAATCCCTGTCAAACCTAGGTATCAAGTTTATAAGTTTATGTAACAACCAAAAAATGAGTTTTGAAAAACATTTTTTTTTTTCATTTTATGCCCTGGATTAGTTTGGAGATCTTTAGGATTATATTTTGCTTTAGAATTTTATTGGTCATACTGGTGAAACAATCTAACTTAAAATTTCCATTGTAAGGAATTTAGAATATATTTGACATTCTCACTTTATTGCTCACGTCTCTTAATTAAACTTCCTTTCACACATTCCATGTTCTTGCTGCAATTATTTCTGGATAATTTTTCAAGTTGATCTTGCATTTGATTATACTTGTGCTATGTTTCCATAGTCTGCTACTTAAACTCATCCCTTTAACATTTGATTCAAACATTTTACTATCTTAATTCCTACATTTTCTCCCAATTCTATTGTCTCTTTTTCATATTTTATGCTGCTATTGTATTTTTGAAATATCTTAGAAAGGATGCATTTTGTTATATTCTGGTTCTGGTAATTGCAAAATCTGAAGATGTTACAAAGCCATGTCTGCTGTCTTTTTGTTTTTGAAGTTACTTCTTGGGAAGTAATAAAAATATTTTCAGGTTTCTGCACAGTTACAGACTTTCTGAGGACAAAAAAATTGGAACTTAGGTCATTGAACAAGCCTTGGAAGTTAAAAGACAGTAGAACAGATAGAGATCTCCAGAAAGATTTGCCTTCCCAAAGGCTTGTGTTTATGTTTTAAAACGGGATGGAACCCAGAGGCGATCATTAACGTATCAAAGGACCTGTTTATATTGGGAAGATTCTTCTCCCTCTCTTAGTTGGTAAGGAGGGCAGCTATCCTGTATATGGTCCCAGATTCATAATTTGAGGAACTCTCTCCCATATTACCTTCTCGGCTGTCCCTCAAGGTGTGACCATCTGCCCCTCCTCACATGACCCTAAGAGGGAAAAAGGGGAGTGAGCAATCTAGGCTGGTCTTGCTGTAAGTCATAATAGTTTGCCTTGATTCAGAAATCTTGGCTTTGCTGTCAAAATAAAAATCAACAAAAACTGATTAATGATTTTTGTGCTATTTTTACAGCGAGCTGTTAACTTTTCTTGAAAATCTGTTTGTACAAATTCTTTGAGGCTTGAGTAAAGGTGAACTTCTACACAGAAAATTTGTTTTCCCTTTTTACATATTCTCAGGGAATTGCTTCTGGTGGTGTAACTGCAGGCAAATGTTTAAACTTTCTCTTCCGTTTTCTCAGATGTTGAATTTAAATGAAATAGTTTATGTGATTTTTGCAGAAATAATAAAAGATAATAGTAAAGATATAAATACAGTGCCGAACAAATAATCAATGGTCTATTATGTGAGTTCTTATAAATATTCTACTATATCAAAATTTTGTCAGCTAACTTTAAAACATGTAATTACTTGGAACTGTTTGCCAAAATGTTTGCCAAATGTTTCAAATTATATTCATATCATTAAAAGTAAGAGGAACAAGATAATGTATTGTGACCTACCATTAGGAAAACGTTATTCAAGTTACTGTGGATAAGAAAAATATAAAATTAAACCTCAGCCTGGATGATTCCGCAGTCTAGATGGGAGACAGGGCGTGCGCATGTACAGGGAATCAGCAGCAATCTCAAGAAACTGTGGTACCTACCAAGTGAACAGAGATGGTTATGAGGACTACAGCTTTTCAGAGGAACAAGAAATGACTATAGACTACAGTTGTTGAGGAAGGTTTTAGGGAGAATTCAGACTCAGAAACATTATTATAGTAACGTTCTTACATTGTGAAATAGTATAATATTATTTGAAGGTAGAATGGGATAACTTCAAAATAACTCTTCAATCCCTAGAGCAACCTTAAGATATAATAGTTCTAGCTAAAATTTACTATAGGAGAAAAATGGGGTACCAAAAAAATATACAATACTGAAAAGAAGGCAGAAAGGAGAGAAACAACGAACAAGTAAGACAAATATAAAACAAATATTAATGGCTGATGTATAGCCAAGCATATCCATAACTGCATTAAATATAAAAGCTCTTAGTAACTCGAAGTCAGATATTGTTTAACAGAATAATGAAACAGTGAAACAGTACTCAACCATACGTTGTTTAACGCACACAGACACACACACTTTAAATATAAAAATGGACTTAAAATGAATTTCCCAGAACTTTGTGAAGATAATTTTCAATTCCAATATAGGACACCAAAGCACATAACCAAGTAGGAAGGCGTACCATGTTCTTAGAGATAAAAGCTCAATATCATAAAAATCTCAGTCCTCATTAAATAGCGAGTGAATACAATCCTAACTCAGATTGAGTGTAAATTTCTTGTGGAAATGGTTTTAATGTCTGAAGGACACAAAGAAGAACTTTAGCGAATAAGAAGTAGAGTCCTGAGATTTTATCCCACTTAAAACTGACGAGTTATCTTACCAGAGCTTCAATATGTCAGCAGAAGACGGAAACAAAGGACATTATCACACACAGCACTAGCACTAGATGTTTCTCCCTCCCAGTTATTTGAGCTCTGATTCTCAGATGGTGACATAAGAGGACCAGATAACAAATGCATAAGCAGTTGGTTTCATTACAGAAGAGAAACTCTGGCTTAAGGACACAGGGATATTTTATCATGGGCCTTAAACCTGCCTGCTCTTTGCTCTGGAGGGAAAAATTATCTTTATTTAGCTGAGCAGCAAGCATGGCTGCTTTTTCCTTCATAGGGGGACCCTGTCTCCATTTCCCAAGCCTGCTCTACCCAAGCATCCAGAACATAGCAGCCATCTTTCACTCATAGTTTAAACCTTTTTATTTTGAAGTAATTTCAAACTTAAAGAAAACAGTGGCCAATTATCAATTCTTACATTTACCTTTTCTCTGTCTCTTTCTCTTCCACTCTGTCCTTCTCCCTCGCCCCGTCCAGCTCTATCTCTTTTCTAACCATTTGAAAATACCTTAAAGACATAATGCTATATTATCTCGATGCTTCAGTGTATATTTCTTAAAATTCACTGTCTAGCCATCAAATTCCAATAATTAAGTTTATATTCACGCAACACTAATTTCTAATCCACAGACTCTGTTTATTGTCACCAAACGTTACAATAAAGTATTTTATGGACTCAGGACCCAAACCAGTATCACACCAAACATTTAGTTGTCCTGGTTCTGTAATCTACTTCAAAATTTATCCTGGATACGACCGTATTTCACAACGTGACTCCCATTCTAGCACTCCGATCCTTGCACCATCATTTTCCTACACTTTTTCTTTTTTAATTTGAAATAATTCTATATGATACATAGAGAAGATTCTTAAAATAATATTTGTACTGGAATCTTTATAGAAATTTTCAATGGGCTCTTATTTTTCCTAAGTTATTTTAATTTTACGTAAACATTTATACAATAATATATCTAGTACATGTGCCAAAAAAGAACTGATTATACTCTGGATCCATGCAAACACAAATAGTTTTCCTTTAAATCTCTCCTAAAAAGATGTAGCAAAATATATTAATACTGTTTAATAAAACTCATTATTGAATGACTTCTACCTATGAAGTTTCAAAAGATTTGAATTGCATCAAATATTAAATTATACGTATAATACAAATGAGAATTATACAGTGGTGCCGAGAGAGCATCTGAAAAAGGCCACTTCTTATATATGCAATAGTGTTTTTCATTTTATAACAAAACACCATCCTATAATTTACCCATCATATAGCACAGAGAGGAAAAGGAAATCTCTAATATTAAGATAGACAGCAAAGTAAATATGGTTTAAATTGTTTGCAATATTTATAAGTTAACTGAGTGCAAAATTCCCTTCACAAGTGGTTGAGTAACTGCTTTAAAAATCCAGGGTAATGTTAAAACAAGTGTTCTTTGACACTTTCCCGTGATCACAAGAAAAATATACACACAGATAAAAATGAAAGATTTCTTTTTCTTTTAAGTGTGTAAGTATAACGTTTGGGGAAATTGAAGCAAATTCAATTTTTAGTGAAGCTTGGGGAAAATGAAGTGTCATTTAGATATTTCAAGACACCATTGGGAGCATATATTATTCTCTACTATGGACAATGTGCAGACCAAAGGAAATAATACTATGGTATGTTCTCAGGATGAACAGGTCAAAACAGACATAGACATCTTCTCCTCAGACATCCTCAGTTTTCCAATAATGGAGATGTTTTGGTTCATGCCTACATTCCTAAGGTGACTATGAGGCTCTGGGGGCAGGGAAAGTGTCGGTTTACCTTGTGCCCCACAAAGGGCCAAAATCGAGCCTTGCTTTCTAGGATGAACTGTGTTCAGTGGCCTGACATCTTGAGCCATTGAATTAATGTCTTACAAAAAACAGAGCTCTGAATTTATGCTTGAGAGAACAGGAAAACACTTGCTTTCTGCAAAACTAAAGCATGTAACCTGTACAAGCTTCAGGTTCTTTAACCCTGAGGAACAATTTTGTGAGATACCTTAAATGATTAAATTAAATGATCCATGTAGAATACTCTTAAGTATTTATGATAATGTATGACATTATGATTGCTCAAAATTACTTAGCCGTATCTAATTTTTTCACTAACTCCACACGAAGAAAACTTTCAAATATGAAGGAAATCTACAATTATGAATGGGGAGAATATTGAAACAATGTACAGGAAAAATAAAGTTGACTTAATAATGAGAGATATGACAAATGGCTAGATAGATAGACAAAGAAAGAAAAGAAGGAAGGAAGGAAGGCAAGAAAGAGGAAAAACGAAGACAAAAATGCAGATGAACGAACAGAAAGGAGCGGGGAGGAGAGAGAGAGCCTGAATAATCTGGGAGCATAAAAATGTTTAATAAATACTGCATATGTAGAGTCCTATTTGGTTAAAGAAATCGGAAATCAATATATTTCCACTATGTCCTCTAAAATCTATGCAATCTCCTACATCGCACTTACAATAATCATTTTAAAATAAAGAAATGCATGTGTCTATGTCAGTATGTGTGTGTGTGTGTATCTTTCAGCTCTTTGCCCAAAGCTTGGCATGGTGCCATGCACACAGTAGGGGTTTAAAAAATGTTTCTTGAGAAAAATGTTAGAAAAATTCCCAAACATATTTAATCTTTTTACTAAAATTTCCATCTTCCTTTCCATTATGACCTTACTGGGAACATGTTCCTTCATGAGTAAAGAAACTTTCTCCCTTTTACTACTACCCACTTTTAACTTGATGCTTTCAACCCTACATAAAAATCAAGTCTTCTTTGTAGCACATAGTGTGGACAAAATAGAAAGTCCCACCGTATAATAAACCCAATCTATTGTCCATCATCCTCTGACCCTTTTATCCACTGATGAACTCTGCGCTTAAACCTTTCCCCCTACCCCAAGCCTGCTCATACCCTTTCAGAACCAACACGCCATCCAATATCAGATCCTCGCATTCTGCCATTTCTCCAACTCTACCTGTTATACTTGGGGTCTCATGCTGGCCAACATCATCATCCATTACTTATCTACCTCCCTAATTTTAATCACTAGTATTGAACTGTGACATGATCTCTTGTATTTTACTTTTCGTTTTTTCAAGTTGTCTTCACTTTCACTTAGACATTTATACTATGAGATCGCTTTTTTCTCCTAGTATATCAGCCTCTCCCGATCTCTTTGAAATCCCATACTAGCTCAGGTCCCATGGTTGATTAATCAAATTGCTGGAACATAATCTTCCTTTACTCTCCTGTACCTGTATCCTTCAACATGTCTATTTGCCAAAATTCCAATTGCAAAACAATTTAACATCTCTTCAATCAAATATTTTACATTCTCCACCCCCAATTTTATCTTTCTAATGCTAGAATTGCTCTGGTTCTTTTGAAATATCACTAAGATATACTTCTCCTTTGTGGTTTTTCTCACGGGCTCCACTTTTCTTGGAATATAATTCCTACACTTTTGCCTCAATAAATCCTAGTCATTTCTTTAGACTCAATCCAGCATTCCTCTTGTCTAGATAGTCTCCCATGATCATCTCTAGATGGAAGGTTTTCCTCATCTCTGGTCGCATGAATATTTTTATTGTGCATTGTCTTATATGAGTTCCCACAGAAACACACGCTCAGACAAGGATTCAAGGGCAGTTTGTTTTTTAGGGAGGTGATCCCAAGAACCATTGACAGGAGACTGGGGTAGTGAGACAGGGAAGAAATGGAGTCAATAAAGGTCTATTATTTTAAGAGTTACCACTGTAGGCGACTGCAGTTTAATTCCACTTGGGACCCCTGAAAGTCAATGTAGAACATGCCCACAGAGTCATCCAACTTCCCCCAGTTATTGGCAGAGTGCGGCTGGGTGGAAAATGTTAATTCCCTGGCACTTTTGACCTGTCTCTCATCCAAGTGGAACAGGATCTAGCAGCCAGAGAGACACATTAGGGAAGAAATTGGAAGTAGCTGGTCGAACCACGCTGTCATGCAAGGAAACTAAGTTATAGAGGAAATATGGGTAAGGCACTGACCTACCTGCTACATGCATTTACCATGATATATCATAATTACTTTTTGTGCGTGTCTCCTAACAGATTATGAAGTTCCTTGAAGGAATTTGAGTGTGTGGTGTGTGTGTGTGTGTGTATGTGTGTATCTTTACCTTCTTTTCACCTAGTTAGGTAGTCATGCAATAAATATTGATCACATGATTAAAAAACAAAATATTCAACTCTTCAGGGCCTGCTAATAAGCTTAGTACCAACAATACAGTGGTTATATTGGTCATTATCCTGGAATTATTATTGATTAGAAATATCATTGTGTTACTGCACAAAGGGCACGTTCTGCTCGCTGCGAGACAAAAGCCAATCGTCAAGAGGAAAGATGGTGGCAGAGAAAGGACTTTTTATTACAGCTTGCTAGAAAGAGGGAAGATGGCCAACCAATGTCCAAAAAACCCATCTTAAGTGGGGCACACAATCTTGAAGCAGTTATATAGGCCAGCGGGTTATAGGGGAGGGGTTAGGAATGTTGACCCTCTGGTGTTACAGACTGGGAGTCACCACATCAGATCTTTCAGTCTTCATTCATGATGGCTATCACCACAGACTCTGTTTTTGGCGTCATCCCATTCCTAGGGAACTCAAAAGAATGAAGTTATCGTCTTATTGCAGCTGGGAGGTATATGCACTAGCAGGGGTCATAAAATCTACAGAACAGGTGGATCTCCTGGAGGGTGAAAATCCAGCTGGGTTAGTTAGTCAGAGGTCATTCAAAGTTACAATATGGTCTCTTTTCTACAATATAGCTTCCCTTATGACAACCTTGTGTTGAGCCGGTTTCAATTGTATAATAAACACAAATAGACCTAAGCAATAGTACAAAAATAACTTTTGGAGACATTTGGAAGTTTACTCTTACATTTCAAAAGGAAAAACATGTAAGACTTTGGTACTTTTTATATTTTAAAAAGAATAAGTTCTGATTATTCCTGAAACGTCTCCTTTTCTTGGCTATTTCAAATGGCTGATAAGGAATCACGTGACCCTGTGCTGCAAAATGTAGCCTAGTTCACGGTTAAAGCAGATCTATGCTATATTATCTGTCTAAAGACTATGGAGAAAGAAGCGTGGAGATTCTTTCCTATCCAAATAATATAAAGAAAGAGCGCATTCTAACATAGATGTTGGTACATTATATATTACAATTAAAGTGAAAAAATGTCGTATTTTCAGAATGTAACTTAGAATCTCTTTACCAGCTAAAGTAAAGGGACCAAGGAAAAGTGTCCATGCGAGATGGCAACAGTTAGGAGAAATGGTATAGCCTCTACTGAGTTTGTCACTATCCATGTAGGGAGTCAGAAATATTATCTCCCTGTCATATCATTCAACAAAGTTTAAAACTTTTTACATTTATGTCAATTACTAAAATAAGAGAATAATGCTTCTGGAGATTTCTGACATCCTGTCAGTCAGTTTGACATTTATGCGTCAAATCCAGGTCTCTAGTTCAACCTGATATCATGCAAATTATAGGAAAGAAGTTTTTAGAATAAGTGAATGGATTGGGAGTGGGTGAGCAAGCATGTCAAAGTGGCTTAGTTGTATTCCATGCATATTAATTCATTTGCACCTATAAAAATGTAAATGTATGCTGATTTAGTCTGGGAATGAAAGTACCTTGCATTTTGGAATGTTAGCTTATATTGGATCAGTGAATTATTTAAACAAATGAGTGAGGTGTCAAAATAAGCTACTAAAGAATGCCAGATGGCCCCAACTCATCTTCTTCTAGTTAATGCCTGTCGGTAACAAGAAAGAGATTTGAATAAAATAACATTCTCTTTAAAAAAAACCTTACCCAACATGAAAAATAAACATGGATTCAGTGTTTATTGCGCCCAAACAGATTTCCTGGCAAAGAACAAACAATTTTATTCCTGTACATAACCACAGCGGTAAGAGAGACATATGTTCTTATTTAGATGTGTTGGTGGAAATTTTGCATTAAAATATCTCATTCATTAACACTGAATGTTAAAATATCCAAAAGAGAGCTGTTTTTTTTAATAAGAAATTTTATAAGATTTGAAGTGAAAATCGTGATGGTTTCCTATAATTTCAACTGGGTCCATTATTCCAGCTTGCGTCAGTGCCATGAATGCCTTCATAAAAGGCAAAGCAATAAAAATTATTCCTGACATAGCAAAATATGCTTCAAACAAGAGTGCTTTCATGGGTGTACAGCCAAGAGAAAAACATGTTTCCTTAGCGTGTTTAGAAACAATCTTTCCACTAAATATCTAGCTCAAAAATTTAGTTTTTCGGATGCTGTGAATGTCCCTTTCGATTTCTAGAGAAGGCAGTTCTTCAGAGTATAATATAAAGACTTCTCAAATAGGATGGATGAGACATGGCTTCTAGGTCTCACGTTGCAAGAAAAACTATATGACGTTGGGCAAGACTTTAAATGCTTTGAAGCCTTTCTTCTAGGAAAATATATGATAATTTTGTCATATCTAAATCATTGCTTTGTTCTTATAATTAAATAAAGTGATTAATATGAAAGCACTTTGTGTTTTAAAGAAAGAATATACAGTTTTTTAATGTAGACATTTTCTAACCTCCATTGAAGTACATGAAAGAAAGCTGCATAATACCTACCACGTTTGTTTATGGAATGACTAAACATTGTGAAGATGTCAGTTCTCCTAACACTAATCTATACCTTCAAGGAAAACCAAATTTAAATTGCTTTTCTTTTTTGAGGAGTATGACAATCTTTCCAAAAATTGTTTCAAATGCTAAAGATCCGCTAATAGCTAAATCATTCTAAAGAAAGGGTGCACGCTATGAGATATTCCTAGATCACTGGAATAGAAGAGAGAGTTCAAAAACAGACCTATGTATATACAGGAAATTTGACATGATAAAGGTGGCCATATAAATCAATGGTACACGGTGCAGGGAAAACTGGCCAACTAGTTGAGGAAAAGAAAGCTGAATCTCCAGCTGAAGTATCCCTGATACATTAAAGACCTAAATGTAAGCAGCAAAACTATAAAGTCAAAGAAGAAAATTCAGGCCAATATCGCTGTGAGGTAGGATGGGAAGAGAGTCCTTGATAGGATGCCAAAAGCACTCACCGTAAGGCAAAACACTGATTGACTTGACTACATCTGCTGAGAGTTTGGCTGAGTGACTCCATGGTATTGCTGCCTCAGTGTTCATTTTGTTTGGCCAAGCAGCCTGCAAGGACCTTAAACCGACCCCAGCCCTATCATACAAGTCATGCCCATATAACAGTCAACAAAGTCACAAACAAACAGAAGTCCCTGATATGATTTCTCCAATAGCGCTTGTGGTCAACAGTCTCTCCAGCCTCCCAGTGCCTTCCCCTAATGTGTCCCTTAGTTAGGACCCCCATGGGGCTTACCAAAACCCTGTTCTTTTGCTTTGAATGGACCAATCTGGCCTCAGTTCAGGAACTCCAAAGCACTCTACCCATGGAGCCTAACAAAGGCACGTGCCCCAGGTCCTGCCTGTCTCTGTCTGCCCTCCGCCTTGACCTTCCCATGGGGCCCCTCGAGGTGTGCCGTGTACTTCCTCCAGGACCTGTGAGTAATAAACTTCTCCATTTCAGTTTCTCTTGTGGTCTGTTGTTGAACTGTGGCTCAGTTCATCTGGCACTCTCAGCTCCACTTAACAAGTATTAATTTCACAAATTCATAACATCAATGTTTTTTATTTCATGAAAGATACCACAGATGTAGGTAACAGACCTTATGGCAGTATGGGAGAAGATATTTAAGATACTAAAACTAATAAGGCATTCATATCTAGAATACATAAGAAACTCCTGTAAATTAACTAGAATACGACAAGAAACTAGTTTAAAATAGCAAAGGAATATGACTAGAATTTTCACAGAGGAGATAGCCCAAATTTTTGTTCAACCTCATTAGAAATTAAAAAAAATATGATAAACTAAATTATCCAATTAAATTAAATTAAAACAACAATAAGATACATGTATATACCTATTAGCACGGCACAAAAAGTAAGAACGATAGCTAGTAGCAAGTTGTTAAGGATGAGAGGAGACAGCCACTCATGTTATCCATTGCTGGTAGAAGTGGAAATGTGTAGCCATTTTGGGGAAAAAAATGTAGATATAATTAATAAAATTACTTCTGATTATACTCTGTAACTCTGTAATCCAAGCTATATAACAGCATGAGACCACGTATAATATCGTGGGTAAAAGTTTCTCTGCAGTCAGATGACCTGCGTTTACTCTGCACATCCACTTACTACGGAGCAATTTACTGAAATTTTCTGTGCTTCATTTCTTCTTTTGAAAAATTCGAATAGGCATAGTATTTGTCTGCTAAAATTATCTTAAGGATGAGGTGAGTTTACAGATGTAATATATTTGGAATAACCTACAGCACGTTAAAACTACAAAATGAAATATGAACTAGGAAACATGTAAGATTACATCCATTAGGCAATTGTTTATTGGGGCAGGAAGTTGGAAGCATCCTAGGTATCCATGATTAGGGGAATAAAAAAGTAATATATGGCTGGTACATTGTACAAAATATTAGGCAATTGATAATATTAATAATCTTGAGCAATAAGAGTTTATCTTAAATATTTAAAGTAAATTTATTTGAATTAAAAAATATACCAGACTCCCTGTTTCAGATCAGACATGTAAAAACCTTGGAAATCATTGTTCTCATCCTCAAAACAAGAAATAAGTTGAACTTAAAATCAATAATTATTCTTAGATCCCTAAGAGATTGAGGTCCTAAGGCAAATCTATGTCCCCAAAATAAAAAATCAGTTTCTCAGGATCAAAAGACTTTCACTGGAGTCAGTACTGGTAAGACAATTATGTAAAATATACAAATAACTCTTAAAACTAAAAAAGAAATAGATAACCCAATTAGAATGTTGACAAAAGATCTGAACAAAAACTTCACCAAAGAAGATATACAAAAGGCAAATAAGCATATAGAAAGGCCAAAATCCAGAACACTGGCACCGCCAAATGCTGGAGAGGATGTGGAGCAACAGGAACTCTCATTCATTGCTGATGGGAGTGCAAAATGGTACCGCCACTCTGGAAGACAGTACGGCAATTTCTTACAAAACTAAACATGCTCTTATCACGGTCTACTTACTATTTCCCTAAGGAGTTGAAAACTTATGTCCACACTAAAACCTACACATGAATGTTTATAGCAGAGTTTTTCATAACTGCCAAAACTTGGTAGCAACCAAGATGTCCTTCAATAGATTCGTAAACAAACTGTGATACATCCAGACAATTGAACACTATTCAGCAATAACAAGAAATGAGGTATCAAGTCACTAAAACACGTGGAGGAAACTTAAATGTACATTACTAAGTAAAAGGAGCAGGTCTGAGAAAGCTACAAACAGTATTATTCAAACAATATAGCATTCTGGAAAAGGTAAAACTAAAGACAGTACAAAGATTAATACCAATCTTTCTCAAACTCTTCCAAAATATAGAGGAAGGAACACTTCCAAACTCACTTTGTGATATCAAAGTAGACTAAGACACCACAAGAAAAGACAGTTACAAGTCAATATCCCTGATGAACATAGATGTAAAAATCCTCAACAAAATATCAGCAAACCGAGTTCAACAATACATTAAAAGGATCATGCACCATGATCAAATGGGATTTATTCCAGGGATGCAAGAAAGATTCAATATCCACAAATCAATCAATGCAATATACCACATTAACAAAATGAAAGATAAAAATCCTATGATTATCTCAATAGATGCAGAAAAAACATTTGACAAAATTCAACATCCATTTATGATAAAAACTCATAACAAAGGGGGTATAGATGGAACATACCTCAATATAATAAAGTCCATATATGATAAGCACACAGCCAACACCATAATCAACAGTCAGAAACTGAAAGCTTTTCCTCTAAGATTAGGAACAAGATAACGATGCCCGCTCTTGCCGCTTTTATTCAACATGGTGTTGGAAGTCCCAGCCAGAGCAATTAAGAAAGAAAAAAGAAATAAAAGGCATCTAAGTTAAAAAGGAAGACGTAAAACTGTCACTATTTGCAGATGACATGATATTATACAAAGAAAATCCTAAAGACTCTGTGGAAGATGACATGAGTGAAGCCATATTAAAATAGAGCCAGAGAAGCCATTTCAAAGGAATTGCATCGCATGTCTTGTTATCTTCCAAACTGCACAAAACCGCCAATATTACAAGAAATCAGTGAGAACAAGAATAACATTTGCAGGACTGAAGAAATTGGACTTTGCTGATGACCGAATCACTAAACAAGCGATGAAGGACAAATCTAGCCTTTTGCTTGATGACTGAATCTCGAGTCTATCTATCAAGTACAAATCTAGCCTTAACCCATCTGGCACCAATAAATTCTTTAATAGAAGTTACCTCACCTTCCTCCTTTTTTTCTATAAAAACTCTGAATTGGGGCCGGCCCAGTGGCGTAGAGGTTAAGTCTGCATGTTCTGCTTTGGCGTCCTGGGGGTTCTCTGGTTCAGATCTCAGGTGCAGACATGGCACTGCTTGGCAAATCATTCTGTGGTAGGTGTCCCACATATAAAGTACAGGAATATGGGCATGGATGTTAGCTCAGGGCCAGCCTTCCTCAGCAAAAAGAAGAGGATTGGCAGATGTTAGCTCAGGGCTAATCTTCCTCAAAAAAAACCAACCCTGAATTCCTTTCCTGGAGAGGGGACACTATTCAGGTTTCTACCTGAATCTGTGCTCCCTAAATTACAATTCTTTGATTCTAAATAAACGCTTTGCCTCTTAAGCTGGCTTCAGTTTTTGTAGGTTGATAACTCCACCAAAATATTGTTAGAAATAATAAACAAATTCAGAAAGCTGTAGGATACAAAATCGATATGCAGAAATCTGTTACGTTCCCACACACTAATAATGAGCTATCAGAGAGAGAAATTAAGAAAACAATTCCTTTTACAACTGCATCAAAAAGAATAAAATACCCAGGAATAAATTTAACCAAGAAGGGGTAAAACCTGTACACTGAAAACCGTAAGACATCAATGAAAGAAACTGAAAAAGACATAAATAAATGGAAAGATATTCCGTGCTCATGGATTGGAAGAGTTAACATTGTTAAAGGTCCATGCTAACCAAAACAATCTACAGATTCAGTGCAATCCTTATCAAAATTCCAAGGGCATTTTTCACAGAAATAGATCAGACAATCCTAAATTTTGTATGGAACCACAAAAGATCTCAAATAGTCAAAGCAATTTTGAAAAAGAAGAAAAAACCTGGAGGCATCATACGCCATGATTTCAGACTGTATTACAAAGCTATGGTAATCAAAAAAGTATGAATTTGGCATAAAAACAGACACATAGATCAATGGAACAGAACAGAGAGACCAGAAATAAACTCGTGCATATATAGTCAGTTAATTTATGACAAAGGAGCCAAAATATACAATGAGGAAAAGGCAATTTCTTCAATAAATTGTGTTGAGAAACTGAACAGCCACGTGAAAAAGAACGAAACTGAACCATTATTTTACACCATACAGAAAAGTTTCCTCAAAATATATTAAATATTTGACTATAAGACCTAAAACCATAAAATTTCTAGAAGAAAACATAGATGGTAAGCTCCTTGACATTAGTCTTGGTGATGATATTTTGTATTTGACACAAAAAGCAAAAGTAACAAAAGCAAAAATAAACAAGTGGGACTACATCAAACTGAAAAGCTTCCGTACAGCAAAGAAAACCACCAAAAAAAATGAAAAGGCAACCTACTGAATGGGAGAAAATATTTGCACATCATATACCTGATAAACGTTTAATATGCAAAATATACAAAGAACTCATACAACTCAATATCAAAAAAACAATCCAACTGAAAAATGGGCAGAGGATCTAAACATGCATTTTTCCAAAGAAGATGTACAGATAGCCAAGTATATGAAAAGATGCTCAAGATCGCTAATCACCAAGGAAATGCGAATCAAAACCACAATGAGATATCACCTCACACCTGTTAAAAAGGCCATTATCAAAAAGACAAGAGATAACAAGTGTTGGCAAGGATGTGGAGAAAAGGGAACACTTGTGCACTGCTGGTGGAAATGTAAATTGGTGCAGCCACTATGGAAAACAGTATGGATATCCCACAAAAAGTTAAAAATAGAACTAGTATATAATCTGGCAATTCCACTTCTGGGTATTTACCTGAAGTAGACAAAAACACTAACTCAAAAACATATGTGCACCCCTAAGTTGACTGCAGCATTGTTTATAATAGCCGAGGTATGGAAGTGACCTAAATGTCCACTGATAGATGAACGGATAAAGAAGATGTGGTATATATACAATGGAATATTACTCAGTCATAAAAATGAATGAAATCTTGCCATTTGTAACAACATGGATAGACCTTGAGGGCATTATGCTAGGTGAAGTCGGACAAATACCACATGATTTCACTAATATTTGGAACATAAAAAACAAATTAGCAAACAAAACAGAAATAGACTCATGGATACAGAGAACAAACTGGTGGTTGATAGATGGGAGGGGGATGAGGGGATGGGGGAAATCGGTGAAGTGGATTAAGAGCTAGAAATTGCAATCATAAGATAAATGTCAAGGAGATGTAATGTACACCATAGGGAATATAATCAATAATATTGTAATAACTTTTTATGGTGACAGATGGTAACTAGATATATTGTGGTGATCATCTTGTAATGTATTACAATATTGAATCACTATATTGTATACCTGAAACTAATATAATATTGAATGTCAATTATACTTCAACAGGAAAAACACATTGAACCTAGGGAAAAAGAAGTTCTCAACACGAGAAAAAATTCTGTAACTATATGGTGATGAATGTTAACTAGACTTATTGTGGTGATTATTTCACAATATATACAAATAGCAAATCATTATGTTATACACCTGAAACTAACATAAGGCTTTATGTCAATTCTACTTTAATAAAAAAGAAAGATCATGGTTGCCAGGTGTTGGGGGAGGGGGGAAGGAAGAGTAGGTGGAGCGCAGGGCATTCTGGGGCAGGGAAGCTACTCTGCATGACAGGGCGATGGCATAGACCTTACAGGCATTTGTTAAAACTCATAGAGCTGAAAAACCCAAAGAGTAAATTCTAGTGTAAACTATGGACTTCAGTTAATAATAATGTGTCAATAGCGGTTCACCAATTGTAATAAATGTACCACACAAACGCAAGATATTAGGGAAGCAGGAATGTGTGAACTCTGTACTTTCTGCTCAATTTTTCTATAAAAGTAAAACAGCTCTAAAAAATAAAATCTATAATTAAAAAAAATACCAGTGAAGCAACACCTACGTTACATAAAGATATACGGTAGTCCCCCCTTATCCACAGTTTTGCTTTCCACGGTTTTGGTCACTCACAGTCAATGGCGGTCTGAAAATATTAAATGAAAAATTCCAGAAATAAACAGTTTATAAGTTTTAAATTGCAAACTGATGAAAGCTTGCACCATTTTGCTCCATCCTGCCTGACATGTGAACCAACCCTTTGTCCAGTGTATCCACACTGTATATGCTGCCCTCCAGTTAGTCGCTTAGTAGCCCTCTCGGTTATCAAATCAACTGTGCTTGTGTTCAAGTAACCCCTATTTTACTTAATAACGGCCCCCAAAGCGCAAGAGTAATGATGTTTCCTTTAGTGAAAAGGTGAAAATTCTTGACTTAAGGAAACAAAGAAAACATTGTGTGCTGAGGCTAAGATGTGTGGTAATTTTTATTACAGTTTATTATTGCAATTGTTCTATTTTATTATTAGTTATTTAGACTGGCTAGGGAAGGAAATAGGAATCAATGATAAAGATCAGAAAGAAAATAATTAGATGAGCTTAGTGATGAAAAATAGCATAATGAAAACTGAGGAATATATTAACAATATATTTCCCTGCCTAAAAACTCACAAAGGGAAAAGGCACTAAGGATTTACCTTGAGACTTGTAGTATTGACAACTTGAGCATCAATTTTTTAAGAGAAAATTAACTATAGTTTGGAAAGTACGTAGAATAAGACAAGAAGGTAGAGAGTGGGGCAGAAGGAGGAAAGAGGCCAGGATCTCCTCTATCTCTAAGTAATGGCTTCATCCTAAAAAATTTAGTGAATTTTCTGATATAGCTAAGCTGGTAAGAGCACCACTGGCTCCAGCAGCTGATTGAGCAGGGGCATGGGGATGACACAGCATTGCCAGTGGTGATGGTGCTTGTGATTTCCATTAAGTCACTTCGATAGTGATCATATGATACGACGCATGTGTCAGTGATTTTCATCTTTGACTTCTAGAGAGACTCAGTTGCTCTAATCAAGATTGCATGGTCCAGGAGTGCTTGGCTGCCATGATAGCAAGAATGCACTTTCCAATGAGGTCATTCAATATCGTATAGGGAAAGGTCATGCTCCAGAGGGGGCTGACGCAAGCCTTTCTGAAATCTGTATCTTGATCAACAGCTGATAATGTGAATATTAGCATACAATGATAAAAGTGACTTCCTAATTATCATGATGAATGTAGGAAATGAGCTAGCAAAATTAAAGGTATTCAATATATGTGGATTAGCTGAAATAATTTAGAGACTCTTTCCACCTTTAATTAATGAGGTAGAAGTGTCCTACCATTCTCCTTGGGGTTAGTTTTATCCTCACATCTCCTGGGATTAAGGTGTTGTATAGCACTATGTCCTGGAATTGGTTTTCATTTCTGATTACATGCCGCTGATGAAAAGGCACAGGATTGTGACTCTGGAATGTACGTGTCTGTCTTATAAAGGTGTGATCAGTGCACCTGAAAGGACAGACAGCTGGAACATTTCTGTCACCAGGACAGCTGTATGAACTGCTTTGTGCCTGCTTTGCTCATAGATATTTGTTTAATAGATATCTGTATGTGTGGCAGAATTTGACCTGAGGCTTTGCTCATCACGACTTCACAGAAGACTGTGCAGGAATGTCAAATTGAGAGGGTTTCGGCGGACAACTGGGGTAAAATACCCCACAGCAGCAAGTTTAATGGGAACTTAGTGTTCTCTGGATTTAGCCACAGGAGAGGATGAGTGATGTGGTAAAAGGAGTTTCAGAGTTGTGGGGAGCTGGAAGCAAATGTAAGAAGCTGGTAACAGAAAACTGGTTACTATTGCAGGAAGTATAATGCATGGAGTAGGTTTGTCCATCCTAGGCATTCACTCTGTATTGCCTAGATAAAGAGCTGCCTGGAACACAGCGCCTCCTCCCACCTTTCTCCCAGTGGGAGAGGCTGCATCCAAACTCAGCTTCTCACAGAAGTAGTGATTCTCTACCCCAGGCAGGGCGAGTTCCCTATGCCCTCAAGGACTCCAGGCGCTGAGCAGCTGGCATTCCCACACAACTCCTATTAATAGCCTAGCATCCAAATCTACATTGTCCAGTGCCAACAATTTCTTTCTAAACTGACAAAGTATTTACTCCTGTGTGATAAAGATCAAGGCAGGCCCAAACACATTTTCAACTGGTATTATGGGAGAACGAGAGATCTATGCTTTCTCTTCTTGCAAATCCTAGCCATGTAAAATTTTGCTTTCAAAATGAAAGCTATACCTCACCCCAGACCACATTGTGGAATGGCCCCAGCGATCTGATGCTCAACAGGTGATAATGGGAATTGTTTCAGAGAATGTGTGTGAGAGTATTATGTGAGTGGCGTAAGATGAAAATTGAGTCAAAAAAGAGGTTTTATAATTGAGAGTAGTTTATTCGTTGTTTTATAGAATAAAATAGACTTGAAAATATTTGAATGCTAATGGGAGGCGCCAGAGAGAGTGGAAGATGTTGAAGATCATAAAATCTAGAGGATAGTCAATAGAGGAAAATCCCTAGAAGGACAGAGGGCATACTAACCAGGGAACAAGCTAGAAGAGCCTCAGTAGTCATGTGGATGGATCTCCTACTGCACCAAGAGCTGAGACCAGGGGCCAGCCTGGTGGTGCAGTGGTTAAGTTCGCACGTTCTGCTTCTCAGCGGCCCGGGGTTCACTGGTCTGGATCCCAGGTGCGGACATGGCATCGCTTGGCAAAAGCCATGCTGTGGTAGGCATCCCATGTATGAAGTAGAGGAAGACGGGCACGGATGTTAGCTCAGGGCCAGTCTTCCTCAGCAAAAAGAGGAAGATTGGCAGCAGTTAGCTCAGGGCTAATCTTCCTCAAAAAAAAAAAAAAAAAAGAGCTGAGACCAGCTACTGGTGCTGGTGGTTTGTAAGACTTCTTTGTCTTCAGTTCTCACACATTCTCAGATAATTTATAGTGTTCTCTCTAATTGGGCCAGACTAGGCCATGTAATTCCTCCAAACTTAATTTTTGTGGTCAAGGAAAACGCCCCTAACTGTTTGACCTAGGCCTGACTTTCATATCCATCCCTAAAGCAATCCCTCTAGCAATGGGAGTGAAAGCACACTTGTATCATTTAGGGCAAAACTAGCTGCTATAATAAACACAGTTCACAATAAAATAGACATTCATTTCTCGGTACCAAAGAGTCAAAAATGAATATTCCATATTGTTGGATTTCTTTTCTCTGAGTAATAATTCAAGGATTCTAGCTCTTTCTATCTTGTGGCTCCACTATCTTTAAGAGATGGCTTGCAAGGTTGCCTTGCACATAGGAATCAAACTGGTAGAAATAGAAAGAAAAATCAAAAACTGTAAGGAGACCAAAAAAAGGTCATTATGTAAGGATATACAGGTGGATTCATCAAGAGGATATAACAATTATCATCATATATGCACCCAACATCAGAGCACCTAAATATATTAAGCAAATATAACAAATGTGAAGGGAGAAATAGACAAAAACAATAATAGTAGGGGCCTTCAATACCCACTTTCAACAATGGGTAGACCATTCATACAAAGATATCAATACAGACACACTAGACTTGAACTATACTTTAGACCAAATAGACCTAGCAGACATACAGTCATGTGCTGCATAGTGACGCTTAGGTCAATGACAGACTGCACATAGAAAGGTGGTCCTACAAGATTAGTACCATATAGCCTAGGTGTGTAGTTGGCTATACCATCCAGGTTTGTGTAAGGACACACTATGATGTTCACACAATGATGAAATCACCTAATGACGCATTTCTCAGAATGTATTCCTGTTGTTAAATGATGCATAACTACATACAGAACATTCCATGCAATGGCAGCAGGACACACATTCTTGTCAAGTGCACATGGAATATTCTCCAGGATAGATCATATGTTAGGTCACAAAACAAGCCTTAGCAAAACTAAGAATAATAAAATTATCTCAAGTATCTTTACCAACCACAATGGTATAAAATTAGAAATCAATAACAGGAGGAAAATTTACAAGCATGTGGAAACTAAACAATGCACTCCTGAACAACCAATGAGTCAAAGAGGAAATCAAACTAGAAATAAAAAAATATCTTGAAACAAACAAAAATGGAAATATAATATATCAAAACCTATTGGATGCTGCCAAAGCAGTTCTCTGATGGAAGTTTACAGCTGTAAATACTTGCATTAAGAAAAAGGTGTCAAATAACCAACCTAACTTTACACCTCAAGGAACTAGAAAAAAAGAAAAAATTAAGCCCAAATTAGCAGAACAAAAGGAAATAACAAAGATTAGAGCTCAAATGAAATAAAGATGATAAAAACAAAAGATCAACAAACTAAAAGCTGGTTTTTAAAAAGATAAACAAAATTAGCAAACCTTTAGCTACATTAAGAAAATGAGAGAAAACAAAGAAATAAAATCAGAAATGAAAAAGGAGACATTACAACTGATACCACAGAAATACAAAGGATCCTAAGAGACTGCTAAAAATAATCATATGCCAACTAATTGGATAACCTAGAAGAAATGGTTAAACTCCAAGAAATATACATCCTTCCAAGGCAGAATCATGAAGAAATAGAAAATCTGAACAGACCAATAATATGTAAGGAAATTGAATACCTAATCAAAAACTTCCCATCACAGAAAAGCCCAGGATTAGATGGTTTCACCAGTGAATTCTTCCAACCATTAAAAGAAAAATTAAAGCCAATCCTTCTCAACCTCTTCTAAAAAATAGAAGAGGAGGAACACTTCCAGATTCATTTTCTAAGGCCAGCATTACCCTCATACAAAAGCCAGACAAGGATCTTATAAGCAAAGAAAATTACAGATCAGTATCCCTGATCAATATAGATGAAAAAATTCTCTACAAGATACTAGCAAGGCAAATTGAAAAGCACATTAAAAGGATCATACACCGGGGCTGGCCCCCGTGGCCGAGTGGTTAAGTTCGCACGCTCTGCTGCAGGCGACCCAGTGTTTCGTTGGTTCGAATCCTGGGCGTGGACATGACACTTCTCATCAAACCACGCTGAGGCAGCGTCCCACATGCCACAACTAGAAGGACCCACAACGAAGAATATACAACTATGTACCTGGGGGCTTTGGGGAGAAAATACAAAAAATAAAAAATCTTTAAAAGGATCATACACCAATGATCAAGTAGGATTTACTCCTGGGATGCAAGGGTGGTTCCATATACACAAATCAATAAATGTGATACACCACATTAACAGAGTGAAGGATAAACATTATACCACCATCCCAATAGATGCAGAAAGAAGCATTTGACACAATTCAACATCCTTTCATGACGAAAACTCTAAACAAATTGAGTATAGAAGGAACATTCATAAAAATGATAAAGGCCATATATAACAAGGCCACGCTAACATCATACTCAATGGTGAAAGCTGGAAAGTCTTCCTGCCAAGATCAGGAACATGACAACAGGGCCCATTCTCACCACTTGTATTCAACAAACTACTGGAAGTCCTAGCCAGAGAAATCAGGAAAGAAAAAGAAATAAAAGTCATTCAAATCAGAAAGGAAGAAGTAAAATTGTCTCTGTTTGCAGATGACATTTTATGTATAGAAAAATCCTAAAATATCCACCAAAAAATTATTAGAACTAATAAATGAATTCAGTAAAGTTGAAGTATACAAGATCAATATACAAAAACCCCATTACATTTCCATAAAATAACAGAAAAATATTTGAAAAAAGAAATAAAACAATCCCAGTTACAACAGCATCAAAAATAACAAAATACTTGGGAATAAATTTAACCAAGGAGGTGAAAGATCTATAAGCTGGAAACTACAAGACGTTAATGAAAGAAATTGAAAAGACACGCATAAATGGAAAGACATCCTATATTCAAGGATTGGAAGAATTAATATTGTTAAAATGTTTATACTAATCAAAACCATTTATAGATTCAATGCAATCTCTATCAAGATTCCAATGGCATTGTTTACAGAAGTAGAAAAAACAATCCTAAAATTTATATGGAACCACGAAAGATCCCAAATAGCCAAAGCAATCTTGAGAAAGAACAAAGTGGGAAGCATCACACTTCTTGATTTCAACCTGTATTATAAAGCTATAGCAATTAAAACAGTAATGATACTGGCATAAAAACACATAGACCACTGGAACAGAATCAAGAACCCAGAAATAAACCCATGCACATCCAGTTAACTAATATTTGACAAAGGAGCCAAGAGTACTCAACAGAGAAAAGACAATCTCTTCAATAAATGGTGCTGGGAAAACCTGGACATTCCATGTAAAGGAATGAAACTAGACCCCTATCTTACACCACTCACAAAAATTAACTCAAAATGGATTAAAGATGTAAATATAAGACCAAAAACTATATAACTCCTAGAAAAAAACATAAAAAATTTCCTTAGCATGGGTCTTGGCAATGATTCTTTTCAATATTCGTATGCCTTAGAGTACGAGATAGTTGTTAATCCTGAGTTGAGTAGGCTACAGCAGTAAATAACTAAATTATTAAATCGTTGATTCTTTTATGAGGTTTCTCTATCTTTCATGCGGAGGACATGAACAATTTAAACACATAGTCTTAGGGAGAGGACACTAGGACCTTAACCTCAGTGTAATAGACTAGGAGATATTTGACAACGAGAAACTAAGAAACAGCTATAATCATTGTCATCATCACTATTATTATTAATAAGAAAGAATATTCCTGGTTACTTTTAGCCCAGAAGAAAATATTCACTCTTCCTAAGCCTAAAAAGCCTATGTAACTCCTACCACAACAGAATACAAGCCATTGACACAGCATTTTTCAAAAGGTTTCTAAAAAATGGAATCTAAATCATAAAAGTTAATCTATGATAAACCTGTGTTACACAGATTTTTACAAATGGAATCTTGGAATGCTATAGCTAGAACAATATAAAAAGCAGCAAAATGTAACTTTTGAGCAATTACAGACATAAGTTTGATGATTACAATGAGCATATCAACCAACCCACTATGTGTAGACTGGCAAAATGTGGACAGCAATTGCTGGTACCCCAGAATTGAGAAAATGAGAAACAGAGCATGAGGGAACAAGAAAACACTTTAGCAGCATCTGGTTAAGGGTTTGAAAATATTCCACGAATAGAAGTTTATAGCTTCCATGAGACCCAACTTTAATGTATCCTGAACATTTATTATAGCATGAATTTATATTTCCTTCTTTCAATCAAAATTAGCTCAACAATATAGCCTTACTAATTTGACTGCTAAAATTGCTTGAAAAGTTATGTATTTTGTGTTTTTTAACGTTCAATTCTATTTTTAATGTAAATTCTCACATAAATTCTCTCCAATATTTAATATTGTTTTCGTTTTCTGAGAATTGAAACTCTTTTTTTTCAGATAATGCCAGGTTCTTTCTTCACCCTGAGTTCTACAAAATGCTCAGAATCAAATTTAATATGTGGAATTTTTTTCTACCACTACATTTTTGTCTTTTCCAGTATTTTACTTTTCTCCCTCTCTATTTTCAAAGGGGTTAATTTCCTCATTCTATTTTTTTAGGTAAGCAACAAATAAATACCCTTCTGCTAAGGTTAACTAATAATCTGTATGCTTTTAATTTATTATTGTTCAGTTTTTAAAAATAAATCTCTTTTTTTTTTTCTTCTGGAACCCTCCATTTGATCTTTCCCATTTCAGTTAATGGGAATATCATCCTATTAGTTACATAAGTCAATAACCTTGTAGTTAGCCTTGACTTGTCCTTGTCTCATACTTTCTACAAAATTCAACAAATCTTGTCAGTCATACCTTCAAAACATATCCAGTATCAAAATATACTCAGAATCTAAACATGACCACCACTCATGACCAACCCACCATCTTCTCCTGCTTGGACCACTGCAAAAGTCTCCTAAATGGTCTCTCTGTTTCAAACTTTTGGCCACTAAAGTCTATTGACAATGGGGTCTATTCTCAACATGAAAATCACAGTGATCCTGTTAAAAACTCTGATCATATTCCTCCTCTGCTCAAAACCCTCCTCTGGCTTCCCATCTCAGTAAAAGTGAATGTCAATATGCTTACAACAAATGGATTACAAGACCCTACAATGCCTGGCCCTCTTTTAGCTCTCTGACTTCACCTGCCATTCTCATGTTTGGCATTCTGCCTCTACACTCACTGGATTCCTTGTTAATCCTTGAACAAGGCATATCTGTTACATTTCCTGGTCTTTTTAAAAAATGGGCATACAGTTGTCCAAAGTCGTTGTAGAATTTTAACCTCCCATGAGCAGTACCTTCATACCGTCACCCACATTTAGTATACCAGTTGTTTTTAATTCCACCCACTCCAACAGGTTTGTACTAGTATATTATTGTAGTTTAATTTGAATTTCCTTAGTGATTAATGATGTTGGTCATCTTTTCTTATTTGCTTCACTGATATATATATATACACATATATATATCATCTTTGGTGACGTGTCTGTTCAAATATTTTGTCCATTTTCAATTGTTTGCTTTCTTGTGTTTTAAAAGTTTTTCATGGGCTGACCCATGGCAGAGTGGTTAAGTTCTCACACCCGACTTGGGCAGCCCAGGGTTTTGATATGATAACCATCCTTCATTGTTAGATGTTAATTGTCTTGAAAAACACTGTGTTTCTTTTTCTTTCTTTTGTTTATTTTTTGTTTGCTTGTTCAGGCAGGAGAGAAATCTGCAGCTTGTTACTCCATCTTTCCCAGAAGCATAAGTCTTGTCTAATCTGTTTCGAAACCTAAAAAAATTCTGTATCAGTTTTCTGCACAAAACCCTCTAATACCTTGCCATTGGTTTCAGAATAAATTTCAAACACCTCATCACAGCCTACACGGCCCTGAATGGATAGCACATACCCATTTCTTCAACCTTATCTACGCCTACCTTTAGATCATTCTATCTGGTCATTTTGTCTTCTTTCTGTCTCTGGGAGACACTAAAGGCTTTACAGTGTTACAGTTTTCCAACTTGCTCCCTCTGCCTGGAGGGTGTGTGATCCCCTAACTCTAATCTTTCAGGTTTAGCTCAAATGTCATTTCCTTTTAAGCGGCTCGTTTGAGTCACTATCATCATATTACTCTGGGATTTCTTTTCCCAGCAGTATTTATCAATACTTGAAGCTAACTTTCGTATTTGATTTATTATTTTCTGGTAAATTTCCTCTCTATTTCCCATGGAATTTAAACTTTGTGAGGGCAGGGGTCTTGTCCTGTGCACATCTATAAGCCTAGCACTTGAATTGTGTGGAGCACCTGCAAGAAGGTGAACAAATATTTATTAAATAAATAACACAGAACCAATATTTTTAATTAGAGTCCTGAAGCTGATTACTTCCATATTTCATCATCACTCTAGTGAGAAACTTAATTATTTTATTATTTCATATGTTATTTTTAAATTGTCTGCCTCTCTGAAGGACTGTAGACTGTAGGCTCTTCTGAGAAGATAGGTAATCTTCTTCTTTTATCAGTTTCTTAATACGCATTTAATATCATGTTATACTTATTGTCTTATAACAAAAAGAAAACAGGCACTGGGGCCAGACGACTTTCCACTTCTTAGATGTGTGTTCTTTGCACAAGTTAGTCAATATTTTGGCACTTCAGTTTCCCAATTTATTACAGAGGAATAATAATCATCATCATCTACCAGAGTTGTCGTAAAATTAATTGAGATTTTATACCTAAGAGACCTAGCACACATAAAGGGTACAGAGTTTATTCTTCATTTGTCTTTCATTTTAATCTAATTTATAGATTTTATTTGTTTTGTATTATGGCTGGTGTGATTATTCAGACAGGTTTAGCTTAGTCTCTGCATAGTAAGGCAAACGGGAACAAGAAACCACAGCGTGGAAAAGAATTGTGGAGAGAAGGGCAGCTCCACAGGCAGAACTGCCACTATTAATTCAATACTTTGGTAGAAAGGTGAGAATAATAATTGTGTTTGAGTTCACAACATTTGCATGATCATAATTATAAACACGAAGAATATCTGAGTTTCGGACAAAGATACTTGATTCATGAATATTAGCACTCAAATGCTCCTAGCAAGGAAATAGTTTTTCAATATTGTCTCGCTTTTAGAAAAGAGGAACTATGAATCGACTGTAGAACTAACGGTAAGTGGAAATCTATACCCATTTCCCCCAGAGTTAGGAGATAGAATTGCATTCTAAGCTGTAAACCCGGCAAGTGACCGGTCCCAGCTCTTGGCATCTATAATGCCTCACTCCTATGTCTTTTTTTAAAGCTGGATCTGGTTGGGGATTATTGACGTTTACCACAAGAACAGCCATAATGACAAGTTAATGTGATATTTTCCGCGACACCCAGGCCTTTGAACATCTCTTAGGCATTTAATTCCATATTACCAATGAGCAATGCATGTTCTGGAGTTACCTGGGCAATTCTGGAAGAAAAAAAAGACCAATGTCTTTTCTATAGACTCACTCCTAGTGAATTTATATAAGATATTTACTTGACATTTCATGATTTCAGAAGCAAATACTTGGATAGAAGTTCAATGGATTATTAATTTACATTTTTTAACAATATCCAATTTACTTTATCTACGCTTTGGATGAAAGCCATAGTGTTTGGTACGATGCCTCACACATAAAAAACATGCACTGAATCAACCAAAACGAGCAAGTGAAATCATGTACGTAGAAGGCTTCACTTAACACAGAGGGCTTATTTCTAAAAGGTAATTCATGCCATGATTTATTTATTTATTTTCGGTGATTTTTTTTGTAGATAGTATATGTCTTATCTTTACTTATGTTTTTTCCTTCCATTTTTCTATTTCATTTTAACTAGTACTTCTCAATCAAATAGTGTCTTCTAGACACACAAGAACAATTTGTGTTTTAAAGGAAAGGTATGGATAATATATTTTAAAATAAAAAATAAGCATTCAATAATTCCAAAGACCATAATCTCATTTATTATTCTTGTTTGCACTTTTATTTATAGCTTTCCTGTTTATCAAGGTCTCAATCTCTATAAATATTTAGAAGGCAAGACTGTCCCGACCATAGATAAGATAAACGTTCCTTGTATCATTCAATCGCTCATCAGGAATTAATCTTAAAAATCAATATTAGCTTAAATTATAAACATATATTCTGTTTTGGAATTAAATAGCATTTTTACTACTTTTTAATTTTATTTGCTGCCTTCTATATGAATAAAAACTTTCCCAGTTGGAGCAGATAAAGCACTCTAAGGGCTCAAGTGGGAGGATGTTTAGCATGTTGCTAGGAGACAGCATTCACATCCTCCCTAACAACAGCAGTAATGATGCGCTTCCTGGTGCAGGACATTAGAGATGCTGCCAGTTCTGTCTCAGCATGCCACAGAATTAACTCAGACAATCTTGATCATCTATTTCAAGCAGCTCATCTGCCAAGCTGACCTATACTGTAATCAAACTAAATTGTATACTTTTGCTACATTTGCATTTTATTTCCAATTTTCATACACAGGCTTCTCATTCATTCTCTGAAATAGCCTTGCTGTAAGTAAGACTCGGTAAATGAATTTTCTCCCTTCAATTTCCACTTCAATAAAAAAAGCGTAAAATTTCTGGAAGTTAAAAGTCTCAGTGTATTTAATATATTTTACATTTTTTACATTTCAGTGAAATATCATATCTTCATAATATACTTCCTAGAGTAAAGACAGAGTCATTTAAACTATTCCCTTAGCATTTACATTGTTCGAATAAACTGGTACATTTTTCCCAATTGAAGTCAAGTCCTCGAATTCTTTGTAATAATACGTTTAGTGTTAGAAAATACTCAGTTTAGAATTTTGAGGCATTAAATGTCCTTTGAACTCATGGGTAAGGCTGTTGTCTTGGAGGCATAGCATTCTCATTTTGCTCCACGAAAATATTCAAATCCTCTTTACTGCTCTTATTTGTAAAACGAACATAATATTTGCCTCTCAGGGTTGTTAAAGGTGATAATTTGATAAATGTATGTGAAGCACTTAGCATAGTGTCTAGCAACACAGAGGTGGTCTATAAATGGCCATTACTACAATTCTTTTTTTTTTTTTTTCCTGAAGAACATAATATAAATTTTACCTCTCCAACTCTTATCAATCAGTGGATTTGAAACAAAATGCTGTCTTTTGAAAGTCTGTGTGTGTGAGTGTGTGCATGTGAAAATTATATGGATAGGTGGAATTTCATAATAAAAGTTTACCACTTATTCACAGCCATATATTTCCTTATAACTGACATGGTGTTGAGTTTTTAAAGTATATCCTTTAAAATTTGTAAGGAGTTTTTAGAACAGCTCTGGCTCTCATTCTTGAAACAAGCCTCTTTACTGTGGCCAACTTACTGGAGAGACTAATATACCGGCAGACATGTTTCTTTTGATCCCTGGGATCAGGTCCTCTGAGGTGAAATGCCCTAAATAAATAATAGGGCTAATACTGTAGACAGTGTTTTTTTACCCTAAACGTGTTATTGCAGAGGTTGCTTGTTGCCTATTTCAATATTTGTTCTCCTTTCTGGTGTTAGAATATCTGGTTTTCAGCTTTGACTGATAATCCCGGCTTTCTTTCAAGTTAGTGTGGCCTGGTTACTAAATTCTGGCTACTAACATGTAAATGAATGTAGTGTGCATAGCTTTTAGGAAATCTCATAAAAGCTCTTTGCCCCCTTCCCCCTCTTCCTCCGACCTGTTGCCTGGAAGGAAGAACTGATGAATGCAGCTTCCTCCACCAGCTTGGACTTTGAACCATTATGCTTTGGAGATCAGAACAGAGAGGAAAGAAGCAAAGAAACAAAGAAGACTACTAAATTCCTGGGCCTTGTGGAACCACCGTATACTCTTGGTCTACTTGTATCTTGGCTTCTTTTTTGTCACTGAAAAATAAGCTTTGTTCTTGCCTAAACACCCTGACACTGAGTTTTCCATAGCATGGAGGCAAACTTTACATACCTTCTATTACAAGTTATCTTTCTTTTTCTATAACTTGTTTTCCCTAGGGAATTTCAGTAACTTCTTAGTTTCAATTGCATAGGAGTTTTTACTATTGGATGGGCAAGTTCTAAAACTTGTTTCTACTATAAATTTTTCGTAAGAGGATACAACTTACTTTTTTGTAAGTTGTAAAATAAACAATATTTTAACTCAGTGTTGAGAAACTTGAAGGCATCTCTTTCCTACCAGAATCTGATTCTCGATGCATCACAACTGATAATTAATGGTAGAAAATGAAATTATACTCTTGCCATATTCTCTACAAAACAGTGAGTTGTTTATCTTATATTATTAAGATATATTTATTGATAGACTTCAAAAATATTTTAAACATTATTACTTGGTTGCATCTGTTGAATAGCAGAAAGATAGAACTTTAGATTAATTGGCATCGTTTCAAATCATAGACAAAGGCAAAAGAATAACACATATTTAAATTTTTTCATTCTTTATTTTTATTTTATAGTGTAGCTTTGGATGGGATTAAGAGCAGATTAAAAACTGCAAAAGAAGAAATTGAAGCCGTAGTAATCTAAACCATTCAAAATGAAACACAGAGACAGAAAAATTGAAACAAATTGAGCATAACATTAGTGAGCTGTGAGAAAAATTAAAGTAGGCAAATATATGTATAATTGGAATCCCTAAAGGAGAAGAGAGAAAGCAGGGACAAAATTTGAAGAAATAATGGCCATACTTTTCCAAATTTGATGAAAAATTTAGAACTACATTTATGAAGTTTAAGAAATATGAGAAAAAAAACTTCATCAAGAAACATCATAATCAAACTTAGAACCACTGATAAAGAAGACATCTTAAAAGAAGCCAGAGGAAAAAAAGCGTATTACACGTGGACGAAAAAAGGGTAAGAAAGACAGCATACTCCTCACGGGAAATAGTGCAAAATCAAAGATAAATTGGAGTGGCATGTGAAAAGTGCCAGAAAAACAAACAAAGAAACAAAATCAGTTAACACAGTACTCTACAGCAAGTGTGACAATGCTTTGTCCCTTAAAGAATTGAACTTGTAATTCAAAACACCTTAAGAAAAAAAAAACTCCAGAACCAGATGACTTTAACAGTAGTATTTTTTAAAGAAATATATACATGGATATTTTATTGTAGGATAGTTTTATTTTCTTTTTGAGAAAGATTGGCCCTGAGCTATCATCTGTTGCCAATCTTCCTTTTTTTTTTCCTCCCTCAAGCCACAGTACATAGTTTTATATCCTAGCTGCAGTTCCTTCTAGTTGTTCTTATGTGGGACACTGCCTCAGCATGGCTGATGAGTGGCATGTAGTTCTGCACCGAGGATCCTAACCTGCAAACCCCCGCCCGCCAAAGTGGAGTGTGGGAACTTAACTGCTATGTCACCAGGCTGGCCTCAATAGTAGTATTTTGACAGGCTGTTTCTAAATTTTGCATATAAAATTCACTAGAATAGCAAAGGCACCTCAGAAAGAGAAAGACAAGGTTGGAGGACAGCCACTATTTATTTGCAAGACTTAACTATCAAGACAAGATAGATAAATATATTAATGAAACAGAATAGAGAGCCCAGAAATAGACCTATATTTATTCAGACAGCTAACTTTTTACAAAGATGCAAAGAAAATTCACTAGACAAAGGACAGAGTTTTCAACAAGTGGTGATAGAACATTCGGATATCCATATACAAAAAAAATTAACAGTATGCAAAACTTAGCTCATAATAGATCATAGCCCTGAATGCAATATGTAAATCTTTAAGACTTCCTCAATTAAATATAGGAGAAAATCTTTGCAACCTTGTCTTGTGCCAAGATTTATTACATGACAAAACCATGATCCATAAAAGAAAACAAAATGATAAACTGGAATTATCAGAATTAAAGCTTTCCGCTCATTGAGCAACACTATTAAGTGAATGAAAAGACAAGCTTCAGATAGAGAGAAAGTATTTGTAAATCACTTGTCTGATAAAGAACTTACATCCAGAATATATAGAGACAGAACTCTCAAAACATAATATTAACACGTTAAGAAATAGGCAAATGATTTGAGCAACACTTTACCACAAAAGCTAAATGGATAACAAACGAGCACATGAAAAACTGTTCAACGCCATAAGTCAGAGGAATGGGCGTTAAACCACAATGAAATACCACTACACAACTGTTAGTATGGCTAAATTCAAAAGACTGATCACACCAGATGTTAGTGAGGATGTGGAGTAACTACAACTCTTAAACACTGCTGTCGGGAATGAAAAATGGTACATCCACTTTGCAAAAGTTTGCCACTTTCCTCAAAAGGTAACATACACGTGTCATGATTCAGCTCTTCCATCTTTTAGTATTCATCCCAAAGAAATAAAAGCATAAATTCACTAAAGTGACTGCACACCAATGTTCATAGCAATTTTATTTGTAAAATGAATTTGAAAAATCTGTGGTAACCCCAAACTAAAAACAACTCAAATATCCATCACCACATGAATAGATAACAAACTGTGGTATACCCGTGAAATGGAACATTAGTCTGCAGTATAAAGGAACAATTATTGATATGAATGGCAATATTGGTGAACCTCAAAATATTCATACTGCGTGAAAGAAGAAAAAGATAATACATACAGAAGGATTTAACTTATATGAACGTCAAGAAAATCCAAACTAACATATAGTGACAGAAAACAGATCAGTCATTTCCTGGGACAGACAGGAGGAAGTGGAAGACAGGGATTATAAAGGAGCATGGGCCTCTTATTGGTTGATAAATCTGTTCATCATCTTGACCTTGGTGATGATTTCATGGGTATATATATATCAAGTTGCACACTTTAAATATGTATCGTATGTCAGTCGTAATTACACTGCAAAAAGTGATTATTCGTTAATGCATCCCTTCCATTCCAGTAACATTGATGATCATATGGTGATATTCATTGCATAAAAATAAATGCACTATTTGTGAAAATTATCTAATGTTTTACTTCCACCTAAAATTGTTCTTCTTCTGCATTTTTTAGGCTTTGAGAGAATACTAATTATCCTTTTAACTTAGGACTATTACCCTCTCATGACAACAAGGAATTAATTCTCTGCTATTTCTTGAATCCTTTTATATTTTATAGGTAGGGAGAAAGGCAACAATATAAACTCTGTGATTCTGTTAGTTTTCCGGACGTTTAATACTCTGACGAGTGTTTTCACTAGTATTCAAAAAAAAAAAATTCTGAGAATCCAGCAGTACACAAAATCTGTGTGAAACCTAAGCTCTAATGTTCATGTAAAGCTATCACGTGGAGAGACCATGGCCACTTTCAGACCTGTATTGCAGAAGTACCCACATGTGCCCTGTCAGATAATTCCAAATTCTGCATAAGAGTTACCAGCTAAGAAAAAACCATCTGCTAGCAAGGTAGTTTATACTGATGACCCCATGTAATCCTTATGGCAATATTATGAAAGAGGAATTCTTTTTCCTGATTTACAGATTAGAAAATTTAATCAACTTGCCAGGTTTGAAACCACTCTCCTGCATCACACAGCCTTGAAGAATAAAAATTCTCTCTGTGGAAGAAACAAGGCCAGGATTTTGGGAAGGGAGCTCTTGGCAGAATTATGTCTCCTGCAGTCACTGGGAACATGGACCAAAATGATGGAAAATGGCCAAACTGTAGACTAACTGTGTAACCTGCGGAGGGTGACTCTACATCTTTGGAATTCTGTTTCCTCACTGAAAGGTGAAAGAATAGGCTAAACGGTCCCAAGTTTTCTTTTAGTTCCAGAATTATATGATTCTGTGAGTGACGGGTAAAGTGAACGTTGGGCGTGGTCACGAAATACGCTGAAACATGGACACAGCCTACCTAGGGAAGATGGGCTATCTCAGGCAAGGCAAAAACTTAAGCCTCCTGAATGAATGAACTGATAAATGTTTGACCTCTGCTCTGCAGTCAGGACTCCATGAGAAGGCGATGATATCTGCTGGAGCTTGTCTTCTGTGAGTCCATGATTGTGCTGGAGGAGTTTTTCCTCAATCATATTACATGTTATTAAGTTATTCATTAAGGGATATAATTATTCATGCAAAAATGGGTTCACTTCATAGTAGCTTTTTTTTTTTTTTAAAGATTGGCACCTGGGCTAACAACTGTTGCCAATCTTCCTTTAGTTTTTTAAGGATTTGCACCTGGGCTAACAACTGTTGCCAATCTTTTTTTTTTTTTCTGCTTTATCTCCCCAAACCCCTCCTGTACACAGCTGTATATCTTAGTTGCAGGTCCTTCTAGTTGTGGGATGTGGGACACGGCCTCAACGTGGCCTGACAAGCGATGCCATGTCTGTGCCCAGGATCTGAACCCTGGGACGCCTCAGCGGAGCGTGCGAACTTACCACTTGGCCATGGAGCCGGCCCCCATAGTAGCTTTTAAATGTACTTTATAATATATAATTTATTTTTAATTAGAGATCATCTGTTATAATTCAGTTTATTAATGCATTAGCAGTTTATGGATGGAAATTGGCTCTAAATTAGCAGTCCACAAGCCTAGAATTTTCTTTATCATAATATAATCTACCGCAAATATATTTAACAAAAATCAAACATAGTTGTTGGGTAAAAGAAACATTTATATTCCTACTTATCAACTTCACAGACCATTATTAGTGAACAATTCATATTTTCTTTATAAAACAAAAAGATAAATTAATTTGCTTCTGTAATCTAAATATATAGTCAGAATTATACTACTACTAAATTTTTTGCTACAGTTTTGTAATAAAGAAGTGAAAACTGTTGACAATGACCTTGATTATGCACATTTATTGCATTTAACTGTTATCATGAGGGAGTTCCCTTGAAAAAATATTTAAATTTCACCATGAAATTTGAAGGATTTTAAAAAAGTTACCAAAGAAATTCTTTAACACTTTCCAGGGCAGCATGGCCCAGTGACTCACAGAGAGTTTGAAATTTGGAATCCTAATCTGAGCTTTTAATTCACCTACTGGGTGATGCTGGGCAAGGCACTTCACCTCTCTGATCCTTCACCTGTAAAATTCGATTATTGGAAACCTTACCATAAAGAACTGCAAATAAATATAAGTAGCTATTGGAGAGTGAATTCCAACCTTTATTCCATAAAAATCAAGAGAATCGAACTGCTGTTGTTTAGCATGAAGGATCAACCCCGAAGCAAGCACTTACTAGAAGTCCTAGGACTCACGGACCCTCTGTGAGACTTGGAAACTCATACATTTGATGCAAAGCTGATTAATTAAATAAAAACTGCATTGATTAAAAGCAGGTCATAAAGATCAAGCTGAATTCAATGTTAAGACAGAACATAAGTTCCCAAAACATCAAGAACATTGCAATCCATAATCCATATCCGTGCTTACACTGGTTGCAATAAATATGATTTGATGCCTCTTGCACTTAGCTGGGTTGAGACAGAATAATTAAGTGTGTACAATATGTGGTACTACCATTAGCAATATATGCCAATATTAGGAAAAAATGGATTTTAAGCCCTCTGCCTTCACAAAATAAGCTAATAAGGGAAAGTATCTATTACCTCAGGACCGTCCTTCCCGACGAGAGTCCCAGTGCAGGCGTGGTGGGAGTCTGGGGAAACAGAGGTGTGACCCAGGGTGCTGCTCAGTAAAATGGCACGTAGTGTCCCCTGGTCATAACCTTCTTGCTGCTCATCCCAGGTGTTTGTGCTGGTTGTGAAGAATCCTGAATCTGAATTAGGTACTTGTTAGCAAGTTTCAAAAACATGAAAAGATTGTCCCAGAAGAAAAAATGACTATGTTTTCTTAGTGTCTTAATTCATGACTTCAAGTTTTAACTTCTTATTTATTACTATTAGTATGTAGCATTATAACGTACTCATAAAACATAAGAAAACCATAGCATTCAGTTGTAAAAAGCAGACTACAAGCGGAATAGGAGTAGCATCCATCAGTGCCTGCTTCCTGTCTATACTCTGTTCCAAAGTTTTTCAGTAAGATATTGACATATATCAGAAAAAATCTCTCTTCCCATAACTAAATGTCAGGATTCCTATTGGTGACAAATCCAGCGTTTTCTCATTTTGCAAATAGTAAAATACCTAACTCTCCGTATTGCCTCCTATATCCTACCGTACTTCCCTTCCTTGATCTGCTCATTTTGGGAGGGACGGGTCTCGGCTACACTATTGCTGGTTGTGAGTTAACAAGTGGGAGAGAGAGCATGCATGGATCCGTGAAATTGCAGCACGACTGGGGCCTCTGGCGTGCACAGCCAAACAGAATGGTCTGTCGCCATCCTCAGATGGAAACTGCAGCTCAGGCCTGTGGCCTGAGCATCCACTCGTCACGTGCAGGCCAGCCAGCAGGACATCAGAGGCGTGTCATCTTAAAGAGGATTTATATCCTCTTTATTAGATTTGTCTTTAATTCTAGACGTTCAAGGGAATATAATATTATTAGCCAAATTAAGAATGTCATTTGAGATTATTTTTCCAGTGAGTAAAAGAAAAAGAAATGACCACTTCCGCAATATAAAATCAATCAGAACGAAATATTATTGCCTCTCAAATTCCATATGAGAAAATCGTGAAGCACAATTTTTGACACAACAGATACTCTCTTATGTTTTGTACTGTGTTTGAGGTTATAAAAATATGTTCATACCACTCGTATCTTTGTATCTTACGTGTTTTGCTTTATATATATAGAACTTCTATGTATTTTCTTCCATAGATTTTTTTTTACTTTATATTTAGAAAAGCATTTTTTATCATTAATTAAAGTGGTAGCTAAAAATATCGTAAAGATATAGCTTACTAACATGTAAATCTTAAAACATTCTTTAAATTATCCTTGCCTGGAATTATAATCACTATACTGACATACTTCAGTTTTAAAATTGCTTTAAAATCTGAAATATCATAACTTCTCTGATATACTTATGTACTTGCTAAAGAAAAAATCAGCATACACTTGGTTTCAGCAAAACTTTATTTTCTTGATATTAATGGCACACCTGTGTATTTTCTTTCAAAAGTAGCTTAAAATTCAATGCTTTTATGGATAAGAAGTTACTGATAAAATTAGCTTAGTGAATTATTTAAAGCAAACCATAAGCCAATAAACACTAATCTGTGTCTATTAAATAACATAGAAAGACACACAGGCTTCGGGGTCGCATAGAAGGAGATTCACATCTCAGCCCCTCCTGACTCCTCATTTCCTTATTGGTAAAGTAGGATATGATGATTAACCTTGCGGGTTTTTGTGAAAATTAGAGATAAAAATATAAACCATCAGGTTCAAAATGGGTCACATAGAGGGAGCTGAATAGATATTAACTCATGTTCTTACAATTAATACATAACTAGATGCTCATGTAATGAGTTGCTTGAGCGCTTCAGTGGGCTGCGAAGGCAGAGAGGAAGTGTATGCAGGCAGGTGTGCACTCTTGAGGCCTCAGGGGGTCTACACACAGGTATTTGTTAACTAAAAGAAGCTTCTACGAGAATCTGGGACCAAAGCCCATTCCCAAGGGCACCCTGGTTGTTACTATTTTCCCACCACGTGAAGAAAGTCTTCAGTGAAAGAGACGAAGACACCCTGCAGAGAAAGGCAGATGCCTGTGTGTGTATGTGTGTGTGTGCACGCGCGTGAAGGAAGATGTCAATTATCCTGTGTTTGAGTCTCTTTCTGATTTATTCCTGCACTTCTTGAAGTTTAGTAATTCTTCATCTCTTACGATTTGTGAGCCCCAAAAGCCTCAATTTTTAACCTAAACTAGGAAGTTGGGTTTTTGCCACTTGCAAAGAAAAAAAATTAATTTCCATTTTGTCTACAACACACGAACTTGGTGAATACCTACATTTAAGTACTGACTCCCTTTTTATCAGGTGACTGCGACAGGAAAGTCACAACCTCTTGAAACTTCCTATTCTGCATCTATAAATTGGGAATAATTATATCTGCCTTAAAGCGCTGTGTGCTGTCAAAATTAGGCGCTTTTATTGTCATGATTTCTACTAATAGTAACTTTTAATCACTCTTCTCCTCGGTGACTCACATGCATATAGCCAGGGAACTATTGTTTTTATGTGGGGAAAAGACTGCAAATACTTACTTAAAGCAAAACCCACTGAACTAACTCAGGGTTCTGAGGCAGGACCTCCTGGGTTCTAATTTTGACCTAAATGTGTTATTGTGAGAACACAAGTAAGTATTCAAGCTTTCTGTTTTCCCAGAGATGATGGAAGCCCATTTTGATCTTTCCATTGATATTATAAAATGCATCATAATGCTTAAAATGCTTAAAATAGATTGTTCATATTTATGATTGCTCTTGACTAAACGTAAACTACTGAGTTCAGGGATATTAAATTTACTTGCAATTATGTCCCCTTAAAGTAATAGAAAATGTTTCCTTCAGGCTTATCAGGGTTTTTTTCTCCTTTAATATTTGACTTTTCTTATTGGAATAAATGAATGTCTAAATGTCAGTAAGTCAAGATGAAATTAGATTATTTTAAAACGCGTTATCATTTTTCCATGCAAATGCACAAACTAAACTTTGGATTCGCTTAGGTATTTCTATTGTCTCTCAAAATAAGTGCAGAATATTTCCAGCCCTCCTTTCCTAATGTAATCCTTATAGTTGGTGGCTGCCCGGTAATTAATAGGAAGCTCTTCTATTTAGGAGATCCAGAAGAAACACATATTTGACAGCTTGCATTTTCCAGTTCAGCTACTAATTAAAAAAAAGAAAAAGAAAAAGAAAATCTCAACATTTCTTTGAGAATAAATGTCACTCTGTAATATCTGCACAATGTGCAAGATAAATATAGTCATTGACAGTACCAAAAATAAAATATAAGGTGACATACAACTATGCAACCTCACTGTCATCTACTTACTTAGGGATTAATATTTTGTAATAATATGGCTATTCTGAAGGGAGAGCATGGGACAGGGAAAAGGCAGTGGACCATGATCCCAAGCCGGAGTGGGAACTTTGTGTTTAGCAACTTCTAGAATATAGGAGCCGTGACTTCACTTATTTGGACATGATTTCCCTAATCTTTTAACCAAGGAATTTGGGCGAAATTATTTTTAGTATCCCTTTAAGCAATACATTTTTAGAATCCTAATTTTAGGTATCCTGATTACATTATACAAGGTTTACACATTTCCAAATATCAAATAGAACAAAATACACTTAGAACTTAACTTTCAGAGCATAATATGATCTTTCAAGATTCAGAGCTTCCCAGGGGGTTTAGCATTCTGAAGATCATTGATCACAGGACTATGGAAAAGGAAAAGCACGTATACAAAGGATAAAGACCAAGACAGTGTTCGCGTCTGAAAATAGAGAAAATGCAACTAATGAGCAGGTCTTTAGAAGGCAGTTTCACTTTTATCTGGAATATTTTAAATTTTAAGCTTTGCGGTGGCCACTTTGGTCTTTGTTATACTGCTAGTTACACATTTAATGTGCCTGAAATATTTGATAATATTATAAAAATAATTTAATAATAGTTATATTTGTTAGAAATTAAGTTGGTAAGATATAAAACATATGTAAGTATAAATATGTATACATATAGACTAATAACTAATAAAAACACAATGGAGATTGTTTCACTTTAAAATATAAATAATATCTAAGAATGACACTAGAAATATGTACACCTATATGAAGAAAACTACACCACCAAAGCAAATGTGTGAAATACATAATATATCAATGAAGAGATGTGACCGAGATGAGAACATTCTTTACATTAATACTGTAAAGCTACCAATTACATGAAAATCGTTTTACATATTAATACACGTATAATTCAAACCACAGAAGAATTTTATTAAACAAAAATTCTTTAAAATTCACCCCGTAGATTAAACGATAAAACAAGAAAATTTGAGAAATATAGAACTATGACGACAGGTTCCCACTCTGAGTATGGGTGTGAGGTTAGCCAGACAGAATAGTAGAAGAAAAACTCAGTAACAAATTCAAAAATATCTAAAAATTTACTTCTTATAAGATGGTGCAGGGACAAATTTTTTATCTATTGGGAAAATAAAATAAGGTTCAATCTGCTATCTTCCAACATGCGTGATAGTAAATGCTAAGATCTAATAAACTAGTAATTGCCTCAGGAGCTATGACCTAAGGACAAAAGAGAACAAAAAAAGAACACGACTGATAAACTTTCCAGCAGAAATTTAAAAATACATCTATCGATGATTAATTCTTCTCGTAACAATTTAAGAGCAAAATGTAAAAAGTTTTGAGGCTGGGCAGGTGGTGTAGTGATTAGGTTCATGAGCCCCACTTTGGCAGCTCGGGGTTCATGGGTTCAGATCCCGGGGGGGGCCTACACACGGCTCATCAAGCCATTGCTGTGGTGGCAACCTACATACAAAATAGAGGAAATTTGCCACAGACGTTAGCTCAGCGACAATCTTCCTCAAAAGAAAAAAAATGTAGAAAGTTTTGTGGCATATGTATAGAAAATTAATGTTACTAATTGATAAATAAGAAAAATTAATTGAAGAATTAAAAATCACTCAAATACGTGAAAAATTGTTAACCATCCTAATTTTCACAAACATATTATATATGAGATTTTTTTTCTCACCTCAAATAAAAAAGAATGAACATTAAATTTTTCATGGATGTAGATGAATTCTCTATCACGTATTTACTGGTGGCAACTTAACATAGCATTGTTTAAAGAATGTTTTACTCAATACTGTTTATATCCTAGAAATACAATCCCAGGAATTTTTCTTAAGGAAAATTCAGATTTGTCACAAAGATTTAACAACAAAGATATTCATCATTGAATCATGGTCAAGTAAGACAAAAATTTACAAAGGTGTAAATTGAAGAAATTTTTTTTCCTCCCCAACACATCCCATTTATTTTCTTAAGGGGGTACTGCTTACTTACTTTTTGTCTATTGCTTTAGAAATTATCTGCCTACCTATCTTATAGCACATTTTCTATTCTTACAAATAAGACCATATCATATATACTGTACTGCAATTGTACATATCACATAGACAATCGAATTTACTTCAATAATCCTAATGATTTTATAAAATCTCACTGTTGACGTAACAACTCCCAGTGTTTCCCAATGGTAGGCATTTTGAAGTTTCTAGTTTTATGATGTTATAAGCTATGTTTCAATTACTTTCCTGAGGATATACCTCTATGAAATTGTTTTCAAACACTCGTTATATATTATACCTCACAGTGCACATGAAAAGTTACAATTGATAATTTTGAATCATTAACCACTTGAAGTGTTTTTCCCATTTCCATTCCTGAACTCAACTTGAAAATAATGTCATTATTACTTAGTAAATGGAATATTTTGTTTACTACAGTAAGATAAAAATGTGTTTATTTTTTTGGTGAGGCAGATTGGCTCTGAGCTAATGTCTGTTGCCAATCTTCCTCTCTTTGCTTGAGGAAGACTGTCACTGAGCTAACATCTATGCCAATCTTCCTCTATTTTATGTAGGATGCCATTATAGCATGCTTGACCAGCAGTGCTAGATTTGTGCCTGGGATCCGAACCCATGAATCCCGGGCTGCGGAAGTGGAGCATATGAACTTGACTTCTATGCCACCAGGCTGGCCCTGATAAAAACTTAAGTTTAGTAAGGCTACCTTAAAGACTGATGGATGAGAAATGTGTCCTGCCTTTTTTAATAAATAATACAATACCAAAAAATAGGATAAAACTAGAAATAAACTCACATGTTATAAGAAATTTTTTTCCAAAATTCCACTGACATATTTAAGAGGATTAATTTTGTCAGAGAAAATAAAAGTTAAAAAACCCAAAATTCAAAAATGTATTTCATTTTAGAGGTCTTCTCCATGTTAGAGCTGTAAAAACAAAGATAAAACTGGAATTGACATGTTTGTGATGGTAAGTTTTTGATGTAAAGCATTAACATTTAGCACATCATATATTCCATTAATTCTCTTGAGAGCAAGAATTTTTAAACACAGCAATTGGAAAACTAGGTTTTCTTATTTTCTCTCCATATTAAATGATTTTTACTCAAAGATCAGCTTACCGACATTGTGAAGTTAACAAGATATTGACAAACAACTTAATGAGATATTTCTCTACTTTGTTCATTAAAGAGCTACTGGCTGGCTCAGGAAAATATTTGAAAAGCTCTGATTCCACGTCCACATAGACCCTTAATGTCTCCACAAACAATTTTGCATTAAATTGTCATATTTCGACCCATTGAGAAAACAGTGATTTGTCTGATTATATGGATCTTTGTAAGCTTCCCTTTTATCCACTCTTGGTAGCTGAGAGGGGGCCCAGAAGCTCAAATCAGAGCTCCAGATGTTGCGCTTGGGCAAATGATTGGCTCTTCAAACTTCCTTCATTTCATAGGCAAACTGTGAGCGCTAAACATGTGTTGTCCGACAGCCTATTTCATGGACTAAATATGATCATGCATGTGTAGGACTTCAAACAATTCCTGACACAGTAATATGCTCAATAAGATATTATTCTAATTACATTTCTCCTTTATTGTTATATCGTTGAGTCCACATTCTAAATATATTATAAATATAAGCAAATCATTCACAAGCTTTGTAATTCAATTACATTAGTTATGAGGTATGTTATTAGTTTCGTATTACATATAACATACCTCAAAATCAAACAAAACAACCTAATATACTGTGATACCTCCCAACACAAAGGTACAAATTCCACAACAAATACTTGGACCGGGACACAGGTATCCTCACTCTTGGGTCAGGGTTTACACTGCATGATTTCTTCACCGCTTCTCTTCTTGTACTCAGAAAGGCTCCCGGAATGGGTGAGCAGCTCCAGATTCCCCTGCAGGTGACATCTATAAGCAGATCTCTAGGACTGTGGGCTCAAAGTGTAGCTTCTGGGCTGACAGTGTCAGCATCACCTGGAAACTTGTTAGAAATGTGCATGTTTGGGCCCCAGTGCAGACCCGCTGAATCTGAACTCTGGGGTGGGGTCCAGCAATCTGTATGTGAACAAACCCTCCAGGTGATTCTGATGCACGCTCTAGTTTGACAGCCGCTGGTCTAGGCTGGATATCCGGGCATTGTTGGCCAGAAAATCTCAAATTTGGCAAAGAATGCTTGTCAATGCTCAGCTCCTCAGACAACCTCCAGACCTCGGTGTCCTCACAAATACGAGGAACAGGGCCTCTACCACACCTGCAGGGAGCACCTCACCAACCCCGGCCAGGGATGACCACAGAGAAAATTGGAGAAGGAAGGTATTTCTCTCGGGATTAAAACAAACAAACAAAACCCAAAACAAAAAATGAAATCAAACAACAAATGAGTCAGCCAAATTGACCCACAAGGAGTGCACTCCATTGCTAGAAAGGTGAGTCAACAAGAACGGAACAATTTTCCTGACACCCTTCCCCTCAATCCCGTAAGTTTCAGGGACAATATTTTCAAGCAGTACAACAAATTGATGAACTGGTTTTTTTAGAAATTTGTTCTGAAGTTACAAAAATGAGCTTCCTTGATTTGTAAGTTCCTGAAAAATGAATAGTGTTGTGATTTCCTGTGCTGCCTGATATGGTAGCCACTGGCCACATGTGGCTATTTGAATAAAATTTTAAAATTAAGTAAGATTAAAAATTTAGTTTCTCACCTGCACTAGCAACATTCCAAGCACTTAATAGCCGTATGTGGCCGGTGGGTACCATAGTAGATAGTCCATGTCTGGACCATTTCCGTCATCACTGAAAATTTTGCTGAATAACACGGATTCAGACAAATAAATATCAAGATTCATACTTTGTGTAAATGCGTCAGATGATAGGGACTTTGTTCATTTATTTATTTCTTGGCCTAATTACTCAATTATTTATTTCTACTCTGCTTTGTCCTATAAATAATTTAATGCAACACAGATAAAATATGAATAAGCGCCTGAAGTAAGTGATGAAAAGACTATGTAATTGTCAAAAAATAAGAAATAAAAGATGAAATTATTAGATAAAAATCCATGCCTCTTGTACATTTTCCACAAGTAAAATAAGAATTCGTGGTTTCTAGCAGCCACTTCAAGAAGGAGGCAGAAAAAGAAATCTTAAAAGATTTGGGACGCTCCCCAAACAGAAATTAATAAGTACTCCATGCCCCCAGGAAAAGCACAGTTACTCAGGTTCTGAGACTTACCAGATACTTATTTTGCGGTTTCTCATAAAAAGAACATGTATTAAGTGGAAAAACATGGTCTTACCCTCAGCTCTATATTAGAATGATGAATTTCATCAAGCTAGTTTAGTTCATATAATGTCCCTCCGTGATATCAGCTGGAATCACATGAATGTTCAATTAGGATAATAAGTCCTGTGGGATAACAAGTTAATGGTAGCATTTAGCTAACTGATGGAAGATCTAAATTCAGAGAAGTATTTCAGAATAACTAGTCTTATAGAGCTTCTTTATGTTATTTAATGCAAATATGATTTTGAGAATCTTGTTATAGATATGGCTACTCTGCTCAAAAATGAATCTGCACATAAAATTGCATCCAGTAAGGGGTCTCATATCACCTGCACTTATGTGTTCATACGCCAAGTGTTTATCACTTAAGTAATGGGAGCTGGTAAGAATTGTATACTGTTCAGGATATATTCCACAGAGAGTAATTCTCACTCAGGTAATATTTAGATAGATGTAATTTATCAATGATTTCACGATAATGTTCTTTGAAAACTCCCAGAACATTGTGTTCCCATTTTTGGTTAACGATGAGTTTATACACTTTACATGTCAACCAGGAGAGAGATTATGTTGACTTCTTGCTTTGAAACTTGATGAGATTGAAAATTCTGTGTACCTGAATAGAAAATCAACCTGCCTCTCAATATAAATCAGCTAAGGAAATGATCATGGACTGGGACCTTTGCAAACAGTCAATAAATAACTTGACTAGCATCAGTGACATCACTAGCAACCAGAGGTCTGATTGACAACTAATGTTTAAAGATAATCAATTGGTGGTTCAAGGTCAGGCTAGAAGGAGGTGTCTTGGGCATGCCAAAGAACTCTAATTTGGTCTTGTCCATTTTCATGGAAAATAATTTCAAAACATTTGCAGAGGACACAAATATAGGAGAGGAAATAGCTAAGTGGCTGACAAAATCTGAGTTTTAAAAAAATTGTATAAGATAAAAGCATTCAAATATGGTTATTTGTTAATATTTAATATGTATAAAGGTGTTAATATGCTTCTAGATGTTAAACTTAATTAACTAAATGCATGAGGGAGGACTTTTGTCTTTACAGCAACTCTTGTATGGATTTTTTCTGAATGTAAATTCATTATGAGCCATAAATGATACGGGTGGCCACGAAGTCAAATACCCTTTTTTGCTGTCGTGCTGGAAGCCTAATGTAAAGTTCATGGAGTTAGTGAGAAATAATCACTGGGCTCTGCACTGATATTTTGTTTGGTTTTGAGCAGCACATTTTAAAACAGACACTGACAAGTTATTGATGTTGGAAAACATATGCTAAGACTGATGAAAGTTCTGTGAACTATGTCATGTCAGCAGCATTTGAAATAACAATGAGATTGAGATCCTGCATCTTTGCAGAGATTGCTATCTATTCACGATGCTCTTACTGACTCAACAGGCACATGGCCTCAAAATCACTTGTATTTTTTTGAGGAAGATTAGCCTTGAGCTAACATCTGCCACCAATCCTCCTCTTTTTGCTAAGGAAGATTGGCCCTGAGCTAACATCTATGCCCATCTTCCTCTACTTTATATCTGGGACACCTACTACAGCATGGCTTGACAAGTGGTGCCGTGTCTGTACCCGGGATCCGAACCAGCAAACCCCGGGCCACTGAAGTTGAACGTGCGAATGTAACCACTGCACCACCGAGCCATCCCCTAAAATCGCTTGTATTTTTAAAATAGGACTTCAGGTCAACACCACATTCAGAAGAATTATCAGGCAAGATAAAACGTAGGGACTGGGTAGATTGGGATTCAAGAAGGCTGCAAAGATTGGAAGCAAGATAGAGTGTGAACAGGTAGAAAATCCACGTCACATATCCTCCATTCTGGAGGGAACTCTCATCTGGCGTCCATGCAAATGAGAGTCAGAGTAAATATGGTGGTCAAGAGCCTGGACTCTGGGACCAGGTTGAATCCTGGCTCCATCAATCACCACCTGTATTAACTTAGCAAGTTCCACAGCCTCTGTATACCATTCATTATCTGTAAAATAACCCAGGGATGCTGCGAGAAGTAAGGAGTTAATACATTTGAATCAGTGATAGCAGTGCCTAGCACAAAGTAAAAGCTCTAGCAATGTCAGCTATTATCATAAATATTTAAATATATTTTTAAAACAGTCTTATGCAAGGTGAGGTAGTGAAGTCTGAGAGCCCATGTCTGCACTGAGCTTGAGCTGGATTTGAATTCGGGCTTTGCTATTTATTAGTGGGGTGATTTTAGCCAGTTTAAGCATTAGTCTCCTCACTTATAAGAGGGGAAATAATCCTACCTACTTGTTAATTTATTGTGAAGTTTAAGCACAATAAACACCCACACACATCCATACATAAAGACTTTAGAATACAGAATTGGAAATAGAGCAGAATCTTGAAAAATGGAAGAGAGGATCATTGCTGAGAACTTCAGTCAGCCCACTGTTTCATTGCTATAGAATGTATTAGCTGTAATCTTTGTAAAATAAAATAAAATCAAGTTTCATGTGAAATATGCTTCACTTGAATTTGATCTCCTTCCAGATTGGCAAGGATATGAAACCTCTGACTTTGTCAACAGTAATTTTCATAGACTTTGCCTTCCTTTCAAGAAAGAAGAAAGGCAAGTCTAAACAATGGCAACCCAAGAAATAGATATATATTTAGTGACAATCAATGATAATTGCATTTTAAAATGTCTTATCAGCAGTTTTAAAGAAACAATTGTAGGAGGTTTATTATTATTATTTAGGAATACCTCCTCAAACTTATCTAAAACCTTAGGCTTTTAAAAATTTTCCACTGTAATAACCAAAGCTAAAAATAAGTGAATAATACACGATCAAAGGAGTGCTTTTAATTGCAATGCTTTGACTTTAATAACTCGAAGCGCAGAATTTAATAACCTCGAGCACTGGAGGAGTCTATCAAAATGTCAATGAAATGCCTATTAAAACAGAGATAAACAAAGCACAGATACAGACCATGTGTAGCCTGATCCTGATGAGTGGTAATAAAATTTAACTGGGTGCATTTATATTGAATTTTATCTAAAAATCTCAGTGACTTTTAGAAATGTTAATTTAGTCCCAGGTCATTATTTTGAGGATATTTTAAAAGAATCGGGGTATCTTTTATTCTAACACGTCAACACAGTGCAAAAGAAAATCTGCTTATACATCAAACATGTTGGCTAGAAGAAAAGTAAAGGCTAGACAAACAAATCCAGAAATTATCAAAGGGAAAAATAGAATTTTGCCTGGAGATTTGTAGAACAGATCCTGAAATGTACACTCATCTGCTTAGAAGTTTGATATGTTACTTTACTTACAGCGGCTCTGAAATGATTGAACCAAATGTTGTGACCCACGTGAGACGAACTTGAGGACTGTATGGCCATTTTGGGTCCCTTTGGAACAAAGGCTGGGTGACTTTCATATAAAAAAAATACAGGACTTGCGCCGAAAGTGTTGTGGCATAGAGTTTGCTCTGTGGCTTCTCTTTCCTATAACTCTTCCTTCTCTGTCTCCAAATTAACCCTTCAGGAGTCCTTGCCGTCCAGCATGCCCTCTCCTGTACAGGCTCCCAGGCTGCCCTCTGCAAGCACAGCTAGATGGTGATATGGAGGAAATGTGATGTAAGTAACAGAACTGTAACCTGGTTTTCAGAAAACTTCAGTTTTTATCATGCATTTTATTATTGTGGGTAACCTTGGGCAAATCTCTTAACTTCAGTTAACTTTGTGAAATAAAGAGCTTGGGTTAAAATTTTTTCTAAATTTAACTCAATTCTTGGTATCTCAATAAGCTGATATTAGTGCACATAAATATGCAATGCCTACCGCACTGATTTAAAGATAATTCAAGAAAAAGTTCTGTGATTTTCAGAATGTTAAATATTACGGAGACAAATTTTAACCAGTAAAGACAGTTTCTTTTTTATGGAGAGAGAAATATTTTCTTATATTCCTTACATAATACCCACACAATACTTCTGTAGATATCCATTTCATCTTTCTATACATATTAGCCAGGATAAGCTGTTTTGGTATAAGATTTGGGCTCAGTAGCTTCAACAAAAAAGGTTGATTTCTTATTTGTCCTATATGACTAGTGTGGGTTGACGGTGGAGGCCTCTGCTCATGGCTATAACTCACAAAACCGACCTGGTTAGAGGCTTCATTCTGACATGTACTTCACAATTCCGTAGTGAGAGAAGAGAGGGGTAGAAAATTGACCACCCAAAATGAAATACCTGGTTCAGAAGTGACACACATTCCCTCTACTCACATATCACTGGACAGAAATAATCATATGGCTATGTACAACCTCAGTGGATGGGGAAGTGTATTCTTAACACTCAATATTGTCTAAAATCAGCAAGTTGACTATCTACATAAAATGTATCCAATTGTGCATCAATCTATTCATCTTTTTTTTGCACAGTGCATTGCATTGGATATCCTTTTCTTTGAATTTCTATGGCAACTTTGATAGCATTCTCTAAACTTGGACTCAATCAACACTTGAGAGATTGAAACATCAAAATGCATTACAGGGATCATTAAACAAAGGAGAATTTTGAATATGAAGCCAGTGTTTCATTTTGGAAACATCAGAACTTGCCAATGGAGTAAGGGCCCTGGAGTACTATAACTCACATCCATGCCCTGGAATTTCATGCCTGTTGAACCAGAACTCAACAATAAAAAGAGATCTAAGTGCTCACACAAGAGATGTTTTCTAATTCTCTAAGATCAATCATTCATGAGCTGAGATTTATTTAAGCACACCCTCAGCATGAAAGAGTCCACGGTACTTCCCATCAAAGATGCTGTATCCCAAAAACAAAGATTGAAATGGGACATTCTTTCCCTCTTCAAAACTAACTTACAAATAAAACAGAAAGTTCAAACTTCTACTTTGTAATTATGTGTCAAATCATCAGATTACATCTGAAGAGGCTATTAAAATTTGGCTTCCTTTCTCATTTAAATATTATTTTAAAGCAGATTATAGTGAATAGACATTCATTTTATACAGTATGGCTGAGTCACAGCTACAAAGCAAACGCATGGCCTTGCTACCGCAGTTTTAAACACCGGGACATTCAGATATCATTTATTTTGCCACAATAGCAGCCCACATCGAAGCTGTTATCCTGAGAGAACTGTCTCCTGACACTTCAGGGGATCTACACTGCTTCACAACATAAATTGAAACAGTTCAGAAACATAAAGAAAATGTTTAAAAGAGTCATCTCTTGCTTTTCAGAAAAGCAATATTTATTTTAGCTAGTTAATTGATAGACAGGTTTTGTTATAAAATCTTATTTATAAATCCGTTAGTTGAGATTCTAAACATGTTTTCTCAAAGGTTCAATACAGTGTTGTGTCTAGTAGTTGCTTTCCACAAAATTCCATTTAACCCATTTTGTATCTGAGCTAAATTACTGTTGTAGCTCTTCTGAATCCTGGATCTAATAGAAAACTTACTGAAAGATGCATGAGGGAGAAAAGAGAGAAACGGAGTCTCCTAACTGTTGAAATGAGAGCTGTTTGTCTGCAGCCTCTTCCTACATAATTTCTTCTGCCCCTCGCTAATCTCCAGGTGCTCCTGCCCGTGCCCCAGCCACCCCTGCCATACGCCCGTATCACCTTCGTCTTCCAGAAGGGATCACGGTGTTTCAGAATTAGTACATTAAAGAGAAATATGGAAGTTAGTCCAAATAACTTTCCACATTTAGGTTTTATAGACATAAGAATATATTGAAAATAATTTGCATTAACATATTTATGACCAATAAACATAGCACATCTCAACAAGAGGCTTTATAGGCAGTTCTAAAATGAGAACTAGAGAATTCCAGGCTGTGTTAGAGACAGATTTGTGCTAATAACCTTACTACTCCTGGAGCATTTTTGTGAGTCTGTAACTTCCCTCAGTTCTACTAATTCATCAGAGTTTTTAATAGCTTTATTGCTGCATCTAGATATTAATCCACAGATTCTCTAAATGCAGTATGCATTTCATAATTAGAAATTTATTTTGGGAGTTACATTTATAGCCTATATATATCATAATTTAATAATCTAGAATTAAAGCATTGTTTTGATGAACACTCCCAAAAATTGTAATTAGAGGTTTATGGATTCATATAACTTTCAACATTCAATTTATTTTTATGATTTATTTTATATTCTGATTGACATAGATAAGTAAAGCAAATGGTAAAATGTTATTTTTTAATATTTTGCCTTGTAAACTCGAGAAACTCTCTAATTAAAATCATTCATAAATTTGATAAAAAATAAGAAATTTGAATTTACAAATTGAACCATGCAAAAGATCTAATAGTGTCTACAAATCCATATCATATTTAAATTTTCAAAAAAGAAGTACCTCAAATTTACGATAAGTACTAAAATTCTATGTATTACAATATAACGGGACGGCATGCATTGTACCTTTCTGTTGAAGAATGAGCCAGGACATGAGTATGTGCCCAGCACAGGCTGCCAAAGAAAATGAGACTAAAAGACAAAATCTGAGAAAAGATATTAACAACACATATAGGTGACAAAGGATTAGCATTCAAAATCAATAAAGGACTATAAATAAATAAAGGACAATAAGAAAAAAGTATAAAGAAATACCATGAATCAATATAGAAAAAACAAATACCCTAACTAGATAATTAATTACCTTAGTTCTTACAATAGCTTGGGAACTACCTTAGATTTTGAACCTTAAAAATGAAATCACTTTGCCTAGTACTTTAGTCTATTCCCACTTGGCAAGCAGTGTTTTTTTCTCAAAGGAGAGTTCCCCGGGAGCGTCCTGATGTATGAGGACTGAGTGCTGTTCACCGGCTGATGCACTAATATAAACTGTAAATGTCATGGGAGTAAGATGAAAGAAGGAGTAGGCAGGAGGAGCTTTCATACCCCAAGGCAGGTCAGACACGTGTAAAGGGGGAGGAGGGAAGGAGGATTGGGTAGGAAGCCTCTCAGACTGTAGCACAGTACTAAGAAAGGACTGGCCAGACCAGTGGGGAATCCTCCAGTCAGAGCCACCTGTGGCAGGAATCCTGCACCCCACAGAAATTGGTCTGCACAGTCGAGTTGGGAGCTCCCCAGGCTAGTGTGGCCTGGGGTGATCAAGATGGCGGATTCTAAGGAGGTGGCAGTGGGAGCTGTCAGCGAACTGTGCTCCCTGGAGTAGGAAATCTGAAGAGGCTGCCATAATCTTTATTATGAGTTAACAATTATCAATAAGCTGAATATGTGCCTATAATAACTACCTGAGCTGTTTTACTCAATTGACTATTAACATATAATTTTCTTATGTTGTTTTTGAAGAAGGGAAAGATATATTCATTATATAACTGGATGATTTTTTTTTTTTTTAAATGAGGAAAATAGAATCTATTCCCATTTGGCAAGCATTGTTTTTTTATAAAATAAATTACAAGTAATACAACAATTCCAAATAAAATTTAAAGTTTTTGATAAATTAGAAAATTAAGTATAATCCAGTTAAAATTCAAGGAAGTGATATTATGGAGGGTGGGGCAGGAACTTGGTATAGGATAGGCAATGATTAGTCAGAATTTTAAAATATATTTGTCAGAATCATAGCGTACTTAGGACCATAGGAAAATTTAAAATGGTATTTAAAGGAGTTTATTCTGTGTAGACACATTTCTATGGGTAACAGTAAAGATCCTGACTTAACTAGAAATCACAAATTATTAAAATATGAAGCAGTATATCAGGCCTGCTTTCTCCAAGTCAAACTCATAGGTGATATTTAAGATTCTTGTTCAGCGAACTTTAGCATGAAAATTATCTTTGAGTTTCTGAAGTTTTAGGGATGGAAAGAGGATTGGCAGGTGCCTCAATGACTCTAGGTTTGTGTGGCAGTGTTCAAGTGTCTTTCCCAAACTATTTTTCCCAAGTACGTTAAGTTTCAGCACCAGGAGTCATTTGAAAACCACTAAAATCTTTTAGAAACAGAACTGGCAATGATTGGGTAAATGAATGAAATAGGAAAGTAACAAGAAAATGTTACCATAGAAATATGGGCCAAGACTCTGTTTACTTCATCTAATGTCTTTAGTTGCCTGAAAACAGTAAATATATTCTTAAGTACAAAAGTCTTCATCTCTTTAATAATGTTTTTTTCCATAAACAGTGGCATCCCAGTGAGCCACTAGGCCATAATTCAGCCAACTGTCACAGGCTTGGTTCCTGGGAAGCACATTCTGCAACAAAGATTAACACAGAGGGAGTTTATTACGGCGTGCTCTTCTTGGCAACATATATGAAAGGGCAGGGATATAAGAATGATTGGGCACAGAGAGAGCTGGGCTTCAGCGCCTTCTCAACAAAGGCCTTAGCCACAGCCCCAGGGAAGTCTGAGTCAAGAGGGCACTTCAGAGGTATGCTGAGTGGGGCAAAGGGATCTGCCTTATTATTCTCACTGTGCTAATCGTTCACTGGATGTGGGCTGCCTCCGGAAGGGCTCATACCCTTGTGCAAAGCCAGTTACTTCAGCCAAGGCCAACCCCAAAGAAAGCTGACAGCTGAAGGCTGTCTGCCAGCAGCACTCAAAGCAGCTGTACGATCAAGCCCTCCAATCCTGTAAGAGTATCGGGATGGTATGTCACAGCCTCCACCATACCTGCAAAAGGAAACTTTAACTGGAGACTAAAAAGAAATACACACCCACATAAGTATAGTCAACTCATCTTTGACAAAGGAGCAAAAGCAATACAATGGAGAAAAGATAGTGTTATTAACATGGCGGCGGAACAAATGGACATTCACATGTAAAAAATCAATCTAGCCACAGATCCTAGACCCTTCACAAAAATTATTACAAAATTTATCATAGACCTAAATGTAAAATGCAAAACTATAAAACTCCTAGACAATAAAATAGGAGAAAACCTAGATGACCTTGGGTATGGTGATGCCCTATTAGGTATAAGACCAAAGACACAATCCATTAAAGAAATTATTGACAAACTAGACTTCATTAAAATGTCAAACTTCTGCTCTGTGAGAGACACTATCAAAAGAATGCTAAGACAAACCAGAGACTGGTAGAAAATATTTGCAAAAGACATATCTGATAAAGGACTGTTATCCAAAATATACAAAGAATTCTTAAAACTCAACAATAAGGAAATAAACAACTCAATTTTAAAAATGGGCAAAAGATCTGAAAAGACACCTCACCAAAGAAGATGTACAGATGGCAAATATGCATGTGAATAGATACTCAACATCATGTGGTATCAGGGAAATGTAAATGAAGACAACAATGAGATACAACTTGATACCTATTAGAATGGCCGAAAATCAAAACACTGACAACACCAAATGCTGACAAGGATGTCCAGCAACAGGAACTCTCAATCAACTCTGGTGGAAAAGCAAAACCTTATAGCCACTTTGGAAGATAGTTTGGCGGTTTCTTATAAAACTAAACATACTCTTACCACCCAATTCAGCAATTGAGCTCCTTGTTATGTATGCAAATAAGGTAAAAACTTATGTCCACACAAATACCTATACACGGATGTTTATAGCAGCTTTATTCATAATTGCCAAAACTTGGAAGCAACACCAAGATGTCCTTCAGTTGGTGAATGAATAAATAAACTATGGTCCATCCAGACAGTGGAATACTATTCAGCGCTAAAAAGAAATGAGTTATCAAACCATGAAAAAGCATGGAGGAAACTTAAAAGCATATCACTGCGTGAAAGAAGTCAATCTGATGAGGCTGTGTACTGTCTGATTCTAACTATATGACATTCTAGAAAAGGCAAAACTATGGAGAGAGTAAAACGATCAGTGGTTGCCAGGAGGTAAGGGGAAGGAGGGATGAATAGGGGAGCACAGAGGATTTTTAGGGCCTTGAAACTGTTCATTGTAGTAGAATACTATAATGGAAGGTGCATGTCCTTACACACATGTCAAAACCCGTAAAATGTACACCACCGACAGTGAACCCTAATGTAACCATGGACTCTGGGTGATAATGATGTGTCAGTGTAGTTCCATGCATTCTAACAAATGTATCACTATGGTGCTGGATGTTGATAGTGGGGGAGGCTGTGTGATGTGGGGGCAGGGAATATATGGGGAATCTCTGTACCTCTGCTTGATTTTGTTGTCAACATAAACCTGTTTTAAAAAATAAAATGTGTTTCAAAAAAGGAAAAAGTAATCCACAGAAGCAGACAGAGTGTTCTTTAGGATGGAGGAGGGGTGGTCATTCAGGAAGTCTGGCTGATTATCTAGTCAGATCCACACCCGAGGATGTTTATTTTGGTAAAATGATCTTTTTCCAGGATCTATTTCTCAGATTTATAGTCTGAAACTCAATCTTATCTCTGTCCAGAATTAATGGAATGCTATAAATCATTTATGAACCTGATATACAGATATCTATAAATGGATATTTCATGAAGACCAAAACGTTGCATTGATCTGAAGAAGGCATTGTCTACCTGTAGGCAAACAATCCAAGAAGTCAATTTATCCAAAGAATTCTTGATGAGCATGGATTCAAACAGAAAAAGTTAGATGATTTCTATGCTCTTCTTCACAATCTGAAACACTGATGCAAAACAGTCTCGTGTTGACTGGACCGGACATCTACGTATTGTCTGGATAGGTGCTGGTAAGGCTTTCTTTGGGGATGTCATGTGTTCTGCTCTTCTAAGGCTGACCTGTCACACTTCCAAGTGACACAATGTTGTGGTTCCCACAACAACATCTGCAATTTACTATAAATTATTTTATAAGACTAGACCATTCTGTCTATTCCAATTCTGATCAATTACATGTTGAGATTTTTTACATTTTACATATCTTGGTAAGAAGAGTTCACTCCTGAGAGAACTTTGCTACTGCCTGCCTGTATCACATATGCTCCTTAACTGACCAGATGCTTACGCAGATTATATATGTGCATGTATATATGTATGCATGCACACACATGTACATACAAATACATACCTTGTGGCTATCAGCAACTCATCATCATCATTAAAAGTGTGTTCTATAGTAGAATCATAATATAGATGAAGCAATACTACTAAGCAAGTAGTTTTATTTGGTCATTGTTTTGATCTACCAGGCCTGTTCGCTTATTCAATATATTTTTATTGAGCACTTACACAGGGCCAAAAACTTTGCTAGGCCCTAGGGAAATAACAGAGAACCATAAGTGATGTGATTCCCCATACAGAGCACTTCCTAGTAAGCTGTTTATCATTTATTCTGTCACAGAAGGAAATAAACTGTGTATGACAGTTTCTTCTTCTTTATAAAAACAAGCTAGTTTTACTCAGGCTTTATTAACTATTTTAAATTGATTTTTTAACTGTTTAACTAATTTGCCCTGGGGCATCAAGAGCAAGATTCATCTCTTTCAACTTCATTTATTTCAAAGATGAATAATTGTATATGTTAGCTTAATTGCTGCTTTAATTTGTGTTATAATTTTAATTTAGTTCCTATGGGTGGAGCAAATTAATTAGCATTTGTATCAAGAAATGTAGCCTGTTCTTTTTCTACTTTGCTTGTCAAAACAAAAAGGATTGTAGTCATACTCATAATTGGTCTATTAGATGATTTTCTTGTCACTGTGTATCTTAACCATTTGGCTGCAACACAACTTATTATTTGGTACTTTGTAAAATATAAGATTTTATGATAAAATTTTAAAATTCAAAGTACTGTACCGTTAGGATCCTTGATCTGAGGACATCGCTTAGCCTTACCTGAGTTATATGAACTTTAACTGAATCATGGCCATTAGCACATGTTTCAAATTGTGTACTTGAAATATTAGTAAGAGAGTAGATAATGGACTTAGGTCAGCCTTTGCCATTCAAAAGTTTATCAATTGGGATGTCACTAAGCAAATTTAATTTAATAACAAATAATTTGTCAGATAAATTTAGAAAATCTTGTGTTCAACCAAAGTGAACAGATTTATTTGCTAAACAATTTCTCTAAAACATTATTATGCTAATGTACAATTTAAATTTTTTAGACCAGACTTTAATCCATAGCTTTTCTCTATTCTTCTTCTTCCTTTTTCCAAAGATGTTAAAAAAAGCCATGAGATGCATTTTGGAAGAAAAATTCTTTAAATAAAGCCTATTAACAATGTAATACATTTAACTTGTTCTGACATATTTACAACACTTTCAAAATTAAAAATCTGAATACATAATTATATTTAAATAATGGAAGAGATAGGTATGAAATTTGTTTCTAACTTACCTTTCTCATTGTTTTGGAAACAAAGTAAAATGGGGCATGGCACCATGGAGAAAACCCATGGTGTTTACGCGCAATCCAGAACCGTGAAAAATAGCCAGGCTGCCTAAGGTTTGAGAAAAGAAATAAACAAAACACCAAGTGTGAATGAATAGAAAGAGGGCAGAAGTGTAGAAATAAATAAAGTTAGGGAGGAAATGGTTACAGTCAGCACATGAGGCAAAATCAATGGGAAACAGGCAAAACCATAATTAAAAAGTCCAGGATATATTGAAAAATAAATAAATGGAAATGATTGGGGTATGGAGAGACAGAGACTCGAGTTCTGTGAAATGCTGAGAGGTGAGTTGCACAAGTAAGTTTTATGATCTAATACAAACAATTTAATTGAACAACCAGATCGTTCTGACCATCCAGGTTTTACACTGGTAATTGATGCAGGATGTATAAAGAGCTCCAGTAAAACTTGAATATCTTTATCATCTCAAAATATGTAAAAAATATTTTAAATTTTAATACATTTCAATAGGATGCAGTAGGCAATCCCTTCCTGAAAAATGCTCTCCTTGTTATGGAATTACTGAAATATTTATCGAGTTGGAAGTTATACTTATTTGCATATATGAGCACACTTAATTGCATTTGCATATATGTCATTATAATTATTCAACTTGCATATAAATTGAATGATTGGATTATATTATTGGAATACATCAGAAGAATTGCAAAAATTATGGCAGCATTTTGCAAAAAAATACATTTTAACATGCAAATACATGACTAAATGTTCTTTTAAATTTTGTTTCATCATGGAATATATCATACAAAATAACCTGTGGATCTAAGGAACATTCTGATTTTAAAAGAAGAAGAAAGTAAACACCCCAGATGCAGTGCACAGAGTGGCAAATGAAACGTTACTAGTACTTTTGATGACCCAAAGCAGCTCTACACAAATGCATTCCTACTCTTCCCCAAAATGCCAACCACTAACTTGACTTTCTTATCCACTTTAGTTGTAAAATTATTACATATAGAGAATACACACATACAGAAAAGTGAATACAATAAAAATGCAAATCTCAATAATTTATCCCAAAGCAAAACCCACGTCACCTCCAACCAGGAAAAGAAAATATTATGAGCACCATCAAAGCCTCTCTGGGGCTGCTTCTCAACCATTGCGCCCCCTACGAAAGTTAACGCATGCTGACTTTTATGGTAATGATGTGCACGCATTTCTTTAGAGTTTTACCATCTCGACAAGCATCCATTAAAACTTTGGTGACTTTTTGAACTTCTCATAAACGGAATCAGCATAATATATGCTCTTTTGGTCCTGGATTTTGTGGTTCAATATCATGCTTCTTAAGTGTATCCATGTTATCGTGTGTAGCTGTATTTCACTGACTGCAGTATAGAATGCCACTGTATGATTATATCACAATGTATCTGTTCTAAGTGTACATTTGGAATGTTACAAGTTTGGGGTTATTACTAAGTAACTCAGCTACAGTTATTCATGTATAAATTACTTAGTGCACATAGGTAATAATTTCTTTTGTGTCTATCTAGGCATAAAGTTGCAAGGGCACATGGTGTATGTACCAGTACTAGAGATAGTAGAATTCTGCTTTCTAAAGTGGTTGCACAAATTATCTCTAAGCAGGGAAAAGAGCCATTAGGACCATATAAGATTTCCTACCCACATCCTTACTAATACTTGGTGTTTTAAAATTATTTTTCAATTTAATAAATCTTGTGTGATAAAGTAACGTCACGTTTTAAATTACATTTTTCATTTAAAAAATTTTTGCTGTTTTTTTAAAGCGAAAATTTTGTGTCCTATGCAACAAATAAGTATACAGCTCAATAAATTTTTACAAACTAACACATCTATGAAAACAAAAGTCAGATCATAGAACAGAATATTACCATCCTCCCTGAAGCAGCCTGTACCCCTTCCAGTCATTTCCACTGGTAACCCTTATATGGATATCTAACTCCATAGTTTAATTTTGCCTGAAGGCACCGGTTTCGCTTCTCCCTGTATCCATGTTCTCACCTGGTAATTTTTTATTACCCTTCCACTCTAACTCTGGCTTGGCTCTAAGACCACAAGGGGATGGCAGCAAAGACGATTTAAGCAGAAACTTGAATACACTTGTCTGATTGGACTTCTCTTTGTTTTTGCTCTCAGCCATTGACATGAAAATCATCCACAGGTTAACCTGAAAGAGAATGAGAGACACATGAAGAGGAAAGTCACTCAGTGTTCCCAGCTGAGGCCATTGATTTCACTGACACCTGGCCTCGTTTTGTTACTTCTACTATTTTTTAGTTTAATTTGTCTTCTTTTTCAAGGTTCTCAAAGTGGATGCTTAAATCAGAGTTTTCAGACATTCTTCTTCACTAATGCATGCACTTTAGGGAAAAATCCTTCTCTAAAGACTGCTGAGCTGCAGCCCTCGAGTGCCGATACATCATCACTTAACAGTAACTAACAAAATGGTTTTAATTTCCCTTGTGACTTTTTTCTTTACCCATAAGCTATTTAGAAATGTATTCCTTAATTTCCTACCACTTAGAGGCTTTCTGTTTGTTGTTTTGTTATTGATTTCTGCTTAATTCCACTCTAGTCAAAGAAAATACTTTGGATAACTTAAGTTTAACGTAATTGAGATGAAGTTTATTTTATGAGTCTCTATATAGGACAATTTTTTTAAGCTTTGCATTTATGTGAAAAAAATCTTATATTCTATCATTGTTCAATGCAATGTTTTGCAATTTCTAGTAGATTGCTTTAAGTTGTGTTTTTCATAAAATCTATCCCATTTAATCTTTTTCTGTTTGCCATTTATTGAGTGAAATATACTAGTATTTCTTTCTTTAATTACAGGCCTTTTTATTTTACTTTTCAGTTCAGTAAATTTTTACGTATGTTTTGAATGTACGTTATTGTACGCATACGTATTTAAAACTGTGATATTATCCCAGTAAATTGATCTTAGTTCACTGACATTAGTACAAATGTCCTTTATGAGTCTCCATTAACTACTTTTGCCTTAAACTTTACTCTAACGTTGGCACAGCTACATCAGATGGGTTTGTTTTATCTACATTTTCTATATTTTTAAATCCATTTTGTATCTACTGTACTCTTTAATTTTTTAATTGGGGAATTTACATTTAATGAAATGATAGGCATATGGTGAAATTGCACATTTCTGAACCCAAGAATTAAGATATACTCTTCTGTCCTGCTGGCCAATGAAATGAGTGAACATTATAGATGTTGCTTTCAGATGGAATCACCACATTTCTGGGTAAGATATTACCGAACTCTTTATCCTGGCACAGCAATCACGGAAGCATGGAGTTAGAGCTTCCATAAGCCTCTGTATCTTTAGGGAAGGATGATGCAAAGCAGAACCTCAAACCCAACAATCTATGATGGACAGGTACCATGAGCATGAAGTGAATATTCCTTCCTTGAAATCTCTGAGATTTTGAGTAATTTGAGCCTAACCTACTTTTATTAACACAGGAAGTTTTGAATTATGGATTCAGTTATAGAATTATTCATATTTTCTATTTTATCTTACAGCAGTTTTTGTTAAGTTTTATTTTTCTAAAAACTTTGGCACAAACGATTTAGAACATACTCTCATGATTTTTGTAATATTGTCTGCATTGATGATCCTTTTGTATTCATGATAATGTTTTTATAGTTTCTCTTTTTTTCTAATCGATCAGTCTTTCAAGGTGTTTATCTTGCAAGGTATTGTCTAGATTCATTCTCTCTGTTGTTTGTGATATATGTTATCAATTTCTGTTGCTGTATTTAATATTTCCTTCCATCTACATTTTCTGGGTTTAGATTCTCCTTTCATAACTTCTTGAAATAGCTCAATGATTTTACAGCTTTTCTCTTTTTCTAATGCGTGCCTTTATAATGCTACATTTTCTTTGAACATGATCTTATCCGTGTCCTGGATATTGATTTTTAATTATGCTTCAACCCAATAGATTTTCTAATTTAAATATCGATTTCCTATCTGATGCATATTTGTAGAAGTATTTATCTTAATTTCTAGATTTCTAAACATAGAGGGTGGTTTTTACTCTTGTTATTGTTTTCTTACTAGCTTTCACTGTGGTAAAATCAGGGAACATAATATAGATGATTTCGATCCTTCGATATTGGAATCTCCCATGAGAAATCACAGCTCAAAGTCTGCTCTTGTGGGATTCTATGCCTAAATTTGTGCTCCTTTTGAGGTCTAAGACACCCTGAATGGAGAAGTAGATTTAAACTGGTTCTTAGTTGTTAGGGCCCCTATACATCTGGAAGAAACAGATGTGGGTCTTCTCTGGCCGTAAAATATTCCCAATGGAACATTTCAAGGAAAATGAGCAGACAACAGGCAACCTAACAAATTATTTGAAAAAACTAGGTACTTGGGGTTAGAAACAGCAGCAGAAATAATAAAAAGCAGAAACAGATCCTCTAAGACCTCACGTTCTATCATTTTCAGACACGCAATATTAAATAAATGTGTTGATGTATTTAAAGCAATGAACAAAGACTTCAAAAATTAAGAAAGTATAAATAAATGCCAGGTCTTTAAAAAAACTCTTTAGAATAACCAAAGCTAGGTATAATTTAATAAACTATAGTATAGACCTCAATAAGTTCATTCATAACCCAGTTCAGAGAAACAAATAAATAGAATAATAAAAGGAGAGGATAGAAGACATGCAGGATAGGGTCGGGAGATCGAAAGTATATCTGCTTACCTCTAGAGACATAAAATAGAAAATAGAAGGGACAATATGTGAAGAGTTCATAAAACAATAATCATCAAATTAAATTTGTGGCTAAAATGGGCTCAAATTAAAATACTGGACAACACAAATAGTGGTTGATTAGAATTCCTCATATTGATCAGGGAAAGAATAAGAATGTATGTTAAAATAGCTAGAGTTCTACTAAAAGTTTAGACGGAGAGTAGGTTATATTCAAATCACCGGAAGGCAGAGAAAAGCCAATTTGTTTAACACAGAAAGAGAAGACAAGATTAGCTCTCAAGAAGTGGCTAACCATCAGGAATGTAATCAGCGTGTAAAAATGCCCCACAAGAAAGTCTCAGGACTAGACTACTTTACCAGTGAACTCCAGCAAATAGTCTACAAAGTGTGCCCAATCTTAAACTTAAAAAAGAGAGAGAGAGAATTCCTCAAACTCATTAGATGAGGCTTGCACAACCATGGAACAAAAACTCAGACTACCCCAATGGCACAACTGAGTACGGACCCAAAAATAACGAATCAATTATGGGTGAATCAAACTTGAAATTATTTATTAATTATTAGGTTATGATTAACTTAAATCCCAAACTTGGAAGTATGGATAACGTCAAAAAAACTAACAATTCAATTCAGTTTATTAATTATCCGAAGGGGAAAAATCATGTGAGTATCTAATAGCTGAAGGAAAAGTTCTGCATAAAGATTAAAAACTGTTGATTATATTAATTTAAAGAATGGCACCTGTGCTAACATCTGTTGCCAATCTTTTTTTTTTTTCTTCTTCTCCCCAAAGCCCCCTGGTACATAGATGTATATTCTAGTTGTGAGAGCCTCTGGCTGTGCTATATGGGACACTGCCTCAGCATGGCCTGATGAGCAGTGCCATGTCCGTGCCCAGGATCCGAACCCGTGAAACCCCAGGCCAACGAAGCGGAGCACACAAACCCGAGCACTCAGCCACAGGACCGGCCCCTGATTATATTAATTTAAAAAACACTTCTCAGAAGTATAATAGAGAAAATTCCTTAACTTAGTAATGATTATATGCCAAAATCCTAAAGTAAATGTCATTATTGATGAAACTTCAGATGATTGTCTTTTGAAATTGAATAGGAAAGGACAACTACTATTATTCTGCTGTTTAACATAGAGACTCCGCAGACTTGGCAAACAAATGCAAGAAACGAAAGTTTTAAAAAGGTGTAATCATTGTAATTGAAGAAATAAAGCTATCATTATTTAGTGTAATTACCAATGTGGAGAAAAACAAAAAATAACAAATTATTTGATATCGTACAAAGTTGTGAATTTCAAACCTTTCTGTACATCAATGATATCTGTCTATACAATGTAATAAAATGTAAGATATCATTCACATATGAGCAAAACTTAACAAAGTATTTAAACAGGAACTAAGATCCTGTAAGTCCACTGTGGAATGAAAAAAAGAAGAATTTTAAAGACTAATTAAAAGACAAAGTAATTTATCTAAATTAAAAGAATAATATTCTATACAGTTTAATAGGGTATTTTAGAATTATAAACCTATGAATTATCCTCAAATTAGCCAATAAAGTATTTATTTTATGAGTCTATTCATACAGTTTAGAATGGCCAAAATAAAGAGAAAAAAAAGGCTGCCAATGCCAAGTATTGCTGAGGACAGAACAAATGGAATTCTCATCAACTCTTATAAAGTTCTAATATATTTGCCCTATGACCCAGAAATTTTACTCCTATGTCTTTAACCAAGAAAATACTTGAATGAGTGTTTTTAATATTTTTTCTCCATAGTAGCTCCAAACTGAAACAACCCAAATATCCTTTAAAAGGAAACTGGATAGACAAATGTTTGTGTATTTATATAATAGAATATTATTCTGCTTTAGAAAGAAACATACTGTTGATAAGTGTAATGACATGAGTGAATTTCAAGAGCTCTATGTGGACACAAATAAAGTGCATAGTTCTTTATACAAAATATTAGGACATGAAAAACTAATCAGTGCTGTAAGAAATCAGAACAGCAGTTGTCTCTTTCCCTCTTAGAGGGACTGGCTGACTCACAAAGACTGACTGAGAAAGGACACATACAAATTTTTCGTATTGATGGAAATATTCCATATTTTGATGGGGGAATATTTACAAGGGTATATGCATTTGTCAAAACCCACTGAACTATATACACTTAAGATTTTTCCATTCCACTCTAAGTTATACTTTAACTCAAAAATATATGCCTTTAAAACATTGTAGGAACATACACAAGTAAAGACACACATTAAACTCATTAGAATGGTTTGTTATGGACATTCAGTGGAAAGGAGATGGAGAATAGAGAGAAAAGAAATGGAAGGAAGGAAGGAAAAAGAAAAAAAAGAGAAGGTACAGGTTAGTAACAGTGATGATAACATGTTATTTAATAAGTAGGATTCTGAAACCTAAAATATCTGATGTCCCAAAGAAGAAATGAAAAAGAAAAGTATGTTTTTGGGGAATCAATATTTCATAGATATTTTCACGTATCTGCAAGGCCAGGGCTTTCAGACCAAAATTCCTCGCAAGTGATGTTAAAAGATGACTGAATGATAACCATGTCTGGAAAGCTGGAGATGGTGAATTTCTCAGGAAAGATTCACAGATTCATCGCACATGGAGCCATTTATTTATATTCCGAAGGGTAATGGCCTCAGAAAACTCGATATTTTGTTGTTGCTGTCATTGGTTTTCATTAGAAGGATGAAGTCCCTGCTTCTCCAGAAAGAAGGAACGGCAGCTGAGCAAGCTGCTCAACGTAAGCCTCGGGATTCATAATCTTGAGGCTCCTCTCCTGTGGGACAGACCTCCCTGGTCCTGTGGAGTAACAGCTGTCCTCGTCATTTTGACCCTAGAAATGGGACATGGAAAACTAGTGCCAAGATATTCTGAAAGTACATAAATAAATAAATGTGTGTGTGTGTGTGTTTATCATATCTCAGGAATGTTGGAAAGCACATAAGTATCGAAAAATAGAGCAGAATGACTTTGAATGTGGATGAATTTTCTCCCCAAACAAAGTGCACTTGTGAACAGCAGCATCTGCATCACCTGGGAGCTTATTAAAAATGCAGAATCACAGGCTATGCCCTGGACACTGTGTCCGAATCTGCAGTATATCCATGTTATTGGTGCGTACACTAAAGTCGGAGAGCCTTAAAAGTAGAGAACAAACTAGACACGAGTGAAAACTGTTAAAGTAAAAAAAATAGATACAACCAAAAAACTAAACTGGATGAAGATTGGATCCCATGGCTATTTAAATGACAATGAGGGATCTCAGAAAGCAAACTGGTATTACTACTTGAACAGAGATTCAGATCAAGGATCTTATTAAAAGTTGCCCTCTGAAAGCTGGAGATAGGGTTGATAAGACTAATCTGGAATCTTCTCTTGATGAATAGAGCCATGTGATATCCGCAGGTATCAGAGACTTCTACTGGAGATATCTGATAAAATACATCAGGAATTCATCATTTTTAAGTAGAGCCAGTGATTATAGGAGGAAGAGTGGTGTTCATGGTTCCTTTGAGAGAGCAGGTGTATAAATTATTTATGGTAATTTTTAAAAAGTACTTGATAAAGTCCTTAGCTAATGAACTTTAGCTAAAGTACTTAGGTTGATAAAGCATTAGTGAAACACACTAATGGAGTACCAGGTAGGTTTATAACTAATTGACTTCAGATTTGCTTCATTACTGGACTGATGTCTGGAAGATACGCTCTCAATGGTGGTGAAAGTGGGTGATACTTGTTCAAAAAATTGATGCTTTGAAGAGCCATAATTAACTTAGCTCTTATGCTCTCATCTCTCATTGCAGTATACTTCACAAAAGAAAATATAGAGTAATGTAATTAAGAAACTAAACCTATTATGAAGAATAAAAGCATTCAGAAATTTAGGTTTTATGATGAAAGTTCTCAATAATAAAACATTCTATAATAAAAGTAGAAACATAGACGATATCATCATCACCATCATAATTAACCCCAGGACGCACATTTACCAGTATCCTCCCTGGCCTACACTTGTCTACCTTCCATGAAATAATGTATCACATCAGGACTCTATTCATGTGAACTCCTCCCACCATCACCTTATCCCCACCTCTATTAGTTTCTTGTGGCTGCTGTGACAAACTGTCATAAACTTGGTGACTTACAATAACAGAAGTGTATTCTCTCACAGTTGTGGAGTCCAGAATTCCAACATCAACGTGTCAGCTGGGCTGCATTCCCTCTGGAGGCCCTAGGAAAGTATCCATCCTTGCCTCTTCCACCCTCTGATGGCTGTTGGCATTCCCGGGCTTCCCTGGCTTGTATTCACACTACTCCACTCTGTCTCTGACTTTGCACTGCCTTCTCTGTGTCTCTTCTTCTTTTCTGTCTTACACGAGGACACTTGTCATTGGATTGAAGGCACACCTGGGTAATCCAAGAGGATCTCATTTTAAGATCCTTAATTATACTTGTCAAGACATTTTTTCAAGCAAAGGTAACATTCACAGGTTCTGGGGACTAAGACATGGGTGCATTTTTGTGGGGCCTCAATTTAATCCATGACACCACCCTTCTTCCATGTGTTGCCTTCTATATATGGATGCAGAGGTGCAGGGCATTAGGAAAGGTAGGAAAACCTAAAAATAAAATGGAAAGTACCTTTCTTTTATCTATTAACTCAGCAACTGTGGATGTACAATGAAGGATGAACTAATATACTATCTCAAAATATTGTTACATAATGTACCACGGTCACTTGCAATTAATCTGTGTCCTTCTACGTATGCCCCATCCCTATCAGTTTACTGATGGTTCAGACTGGCAGGGCTTCTCTGATGCATGAGACAGTGTCAGTGCAGTATGACTTTTTTTGAAAATTAACTGTCAACTATAAATCACAAAAAATTGCTCCCAGATTCTTAAAAGACATTGCCTATCACTCTGAGTTTGGTGTTGTGAGTTTTATCTTTGATACTTCCTTCTCTGGTACTTTAGTGGGAAATTAGGAGAAGCCACACCAGCAGCTGTCAGTTAGAAGTTACTTTAAATGAGATATCTGAATCGAACGTTCACAACTAGGAAAATGGGTGATTTTTATTTGTCATTACTTTCTTTTATATTGTTAGTAATTTTAGATAATTAATACATTATTGATGAATTCAGAAAAAGTAATAATTAACAACGAACAGAAACCAGAAAAATTTAAGCATCTCTTCAAGGTCAGTTTCTCTGCCTTTTTATCAAGTTTAAATGTAAAATTTAAATTGTTCTAGATTTTTTTTTTCCTATAGGAGATTGTAAATATTCAATAGCGTTCTTATTTCATTAAGCAATTTTCCTGGAAACCATGAATTATATCTAAATATAAATGCATCAACAATGCAACAGTTCAATTCCATTATCATTAAGCATTTGTCTACCTTCCAGTACAGCCTGTGTAATTTCTTTGCCATGAAGTACAGTGCTTAGCAAAGTAAAACAGAACACATTTTTCTTTTCTTTTCTAATTTGGAAATTTACATGGTTAATGTCCCCAGGTTTTGAATACATTCATCTTGTCCTAATGCTTTCACTAGGTCATAAAGTTGATTAAGATATATCACACTGTCAAAAGAAGGCAGGCATATAGTCAGGCAGAATTGAATGCTGCCCAGCTTTAATGCTTTGAAACCATTTTATATCTACATATTTATTAATATTTTAGACATATTATATTGAAAATGCAACTGCATATCCTAATATATCAAGTTTATGATCAGCCCAGCTCTATCAAAATGTTTCTATGCTTGATGGTATTAGATTTTCATTCTGTATTTCCAAACTGCCTAAGAAAGGACTATTAAGTAAATAATATAGTTTTCCAAAATTATTTTTGTGCACATTTAGACCATAATCTGAAATCATTCTTTGAGACTTCACTTATTATAGTGCTCACGGCTGCCATGGGAGTCTTTCTGACAGCTCTTATGCCACCATAAAAATACAAAGAGAATTTGACTCAAACTGCATACAAATGAATTAAACTATCTGATTTATTTCCATAGAAGAAAAAAGAAAAAGTAGTTGAGATTATAGTGTCTCACTACTGACAGTACATACCAACAAACTCTCAATACTGTGACTAAATAAGACAAGAAAATGACATTTCCACAAAAAGCTTAGTTTCAGAGATGCTAAGAGCAGCTCCAAGCACATAAGGAGATTCCTGAGGAAGTACAGAGGGTATCATAAATTTGCTCCCTATTGTTCCCCATAGCACACTTCAGCACAGTTTGACATTCCTATTTCTGCTGCCTCATCACCACTGTGTGGGAAGCCAGGTCTCTCTGGTCATCAGTGAGGCCCCGGGAGGGAGTTAGCTACTTTGAGTTTCTAATGTTATGCAATTCAGGGAGTGAAACTCTAGGGTCATTAAAGAGCCAGTGCATCTCCAAGCAGCCTCCACCTTACTCCCCAAAGAGTGTTTGGTGTTCTGGTAAAGACTAGCCTAATATTAATCAAATACCATGAACCATCTTAACTTTTGCTATGTGTCATAAAGACTTCATTAAAGGATATTAACACTGCCTTTGCTATCACCAAGCGTTAAGTAATGAAATGGCTTTATGAATACATAATTTCTATTCCAAAATCTGAGCCCCTCTTCTGCTTCTCCCTAGTTATGTCACCTCTCTACCCTTCCAAGTCATCCATATCATTGTACAAGGTTGATCAGGCTGTGCCTTCACAGGGTCACACTGTAGAGGGCCCTCTGAGAGCTAAGGTCAATCTGAGAAGCTTAGTATGGGATTACATCAGCCTGGAAGAAATGCATATGTTATATATGCCAAAAACATATCTAAAAAAAGTTCTGCCTATATATATTAATATATGTTATTCATAATATATATATTATTTTAAACGTTCGTGTCTAAATTATGAAAACATGCTTATAATGTTAATCTTTACTGAATATATGGCCCCATGTCACTCAACAGTATCAATTGATTTTTGACAAATAAATAAAATACCGCATACCAAATATGTGTTTTGGCATGTGGTAAGTTCTACCGGGAAAAGAAAGGAAGTCATGAAATTTTTCCCTCCCCTCAAGAAGCTGGAGAATGAGTTTTAAAAGTGGTCTTGTCCTCCTATTTCACTGGGATTGGCTTAAAATGTCACCAAGCTTCCTGTTTGACAGTTGATTATTACATTTGAAAGAGAAGGCACAGGCACGCTAAGTCACTATTTTAGTCTGAGAAGGAAAACTGTTGGGAGGGGTCACCTTAACCTCCCAGTGGCTTAACAACCACAGCTGGATGTGATGGACTGGACGGCAGCCTCTGCTCTATGGTTGTCTGGGGCCCCTGATCCTTCCGTCTTGAAATTTTTGCCCTCCTTTAGCTCTCTGGAGCACTTTGCCTCTTCTTCCCATGGTGATGCAGGCTAAATGCTTTATTACTGTCCTTGACACCTCTCTCATTTTTATTTCCCTCATTCGTCTAGTGTTTTCTTCTTATGGGAACTATTCAAAGAAAATTTGCATGTTTTGATCCTCCCAAGATTTCTTACCTAAGACAGAAGTTCATTTCATAGTAATTGTGAAATTTCTATTTTAAATATGAAATTTTATTTTATATAACACATTGTTCTAAAAATTTAGTGCACTGACCTTACAAATCTCATCTGGTATATATTTTGATTTGTTTATTTGTGGGGTTTACATGACTTACGATATTTTATAAATAGATTCTTTCACAGGTTCTACCTTTCTACAAAGTCAAAACATTTTTAAGTGATTTTTAAATTCATTTTGAATGGGGTATACACTTAAATGGTCAAGAACAAAAAAAACTGCATAAAGAGTATACTGTCAAAAGGTTTCTCTCATCTCTGTCCCTTACTCCCCCATTTTTAACCCCAACCATTTGCCAGAGACATAAGAATCACTGTTATTTTCTTATCTGTGGTTCCTCTTTCTTTAAGCAGAAACAAACAAATATAAACACACATTTGTATTTGCCCAAATTTACGCAAAATTTAATATATTATGTACATTGTACTGTTTTTTTTAACTAACCATATACCTCAGAAATATTTCCATATCAGTACATTGAGAGCTGCCTCATTCTTTTGACAGCTGTAAAGTATTCCACTGAAGGATGTACCTTATTTTTTGAAGAGTTCCTGAATTATGGGCATTTAGGATACTTCCAATCTTTTGCTATTATCTACAATTCTGTTACATCTTTCCTTAAGCACGCAAATTTATTTGCAGGATAAATATCTGGTCCTGTAGGTAGATGCATCTTTATTTTTCTAGACAACACCAAATTCCTCTGTGGAGGGGTTGTCTCAATTTACACATCTTCCAGTACCGTGAGAATTCTTGCTTCCTGTCAACCTCGTGAATAGATGGTGCTGTTAAACTTTTGGACCTGGCCAGTCATCGAGGTGAAAAATAGTGCCCTGGTATGCCTCTCTCATTACAGACGTAGTGGCTCACCTGCAAATGTCGTGTTAGAGCCATTTGTATTTTTCTTTTCTGAGAATTATGCATGCACATCCTTTGTCCATTTTTTTCTGTTGCATTATTGGTCTTTTCCTTATCATTTGTTATGGATTAAATATTTGTGTCTTTCCAAAATTCATATATTGAAGCCCAAAGGCCTAAACCCCATTGTGACGGTATTTGGAGATGGGGCCTTTGGGAGGTAAGTGGAGTTAGATGAGGTCATGATGGTGGGGTCTTCATGATGGGATTAGTGCCCTCATAAGGGAGATGTAAGAGTTCTCTCTCTCTTTCTCTCTCTCTCTCTCTCTGTGCATGCACCAAGAAAAAGCCATATGAGCACACAGGGAAAACAGCCATCTGCAAGCCAGGAAGGGAACTCTCACCAAAAACTGAACCCTCTGGATCTTGATTTTGGACTCCTCAGCCTCTAGCATCGTGAGGCAATAAATTTCTGTTGTTTAAGCCACCCAGTCTATGATATTTCATTGTGGTAGCCTGAGCTGACTCACAGATTTTGGTACTGAGAAGTGGAGTGCTTCTGTAATAAATACCTAAAAATTTGAAGGCAGCTTTGGAGTTGCATGATGGGAGAGGCTGAGAGAGTTTTGAGGCGCATGCTAGAAATTTGAAAGTTAAAGGCGATTCTGGTGAAGACTCAAAAAGAAAAGAGGAGAGGTGGAGAGAAAGCTTCCATTTTCTTAGAGAATACGTTAATAATCATGAATGAAATGTTGCTAGAAATAGAAATGTTGAAAGCCATTTTGGTTTGGTCTCAGACAACAATGAGGAATATGTCACTGGAAACTAGAGGAAAGGAAAAACTTGTTATAAAGTGGCAAAGAACTTGGCTAAATTGTATTCATGTCCTACTGTTTTGTGGAAGGTGGAAGCTGCAAACAATGAAACCGGATATTTAGCTAGAGATTTCTAAGCAAAATGTTGAGAGAATGGCTTGGTTCCTCCCGATTGCTTATGGTAAGATGAGAGAAGAGAGAAATGAAGTGAAGAAGGAATTGTTAAGCAAAAAGGAACTAGGACTTAAGATTTGGAAAATTCTCAGCTTGTTCATATTATAAAAAAAAAAGAAAGCATGTTCAGAAGAGAGTGCCAAGTGTGTGGTTGGGCTATAGATTGATAAAGAGATTATTATGAGTTTTACAGGTAGAAACATTGCCAGTTTGAAGTGAAGGAGATGGAGACAGGACAAAATGAAAGAAGGCTATTAGCCTTCTTAGATCCTACAGGGCCTGGTCACAGAGCTGCTTAACTGTAAACAGGCACTATTCTCAAAGACAAGGGAAGAAAGACCCTGAAGATGATTCAGAGATCCTCAGGGCTGCCCCCTCGCTTTCAAGGTGTGTGGGCATCCCTCGGTTCCAACAGGCAAGAAGGTGCCTGCTTAGAGCCTTATAGGCAGAGCCCCCTTCCAGCAAAGCTGCCGAGGTGGGTCCCCTGCCCCACTTGGTCCAGAAGGCAGAGCATAAAACCAACGATGATTATTCTTGAGACTTAAGATCCAATGCAATTCACCCTGCCAAGTTTTGGGCGTGCTTGGGATCGATCCATCAACCCTTCCTTCTTTCCTCTTTCTCGCTTTCGGAATGAGAATGTCTATTCTATGCCTGTCCTACCATAGTATTTTGGCAGCACCGAAACTGCCTGCTTTCACAGTTTGCAGCTGGAGAGGAATTTTGCCTCAGGAATTTTGACTCATTACCTTGAGTCTCACCCATATCTGATTTAGATGATATTTAGATGAGACTTTGAACTTTAGACTTTGGAGTTGATGCTATACGAGTTAAGACTTTGGGGGCTGTTGAGATGGAATGAATGTATTTTGCATATGAGAAGGATGTGAATTTGGGGAAGCAATGGGGAGAACATTAGGCAGGGGCAGCCAGGCTAACTAATGCACTGATCTCTGGAAGTTCTTTCTACATTAGGATGTTAGTCCTTCATTTATGATGCATTATAAATATATCATTTCCTTTTTGTTTTGCTCATGATGTTTTCTTTTTATTTGCATTTAATTTTTGTATATATGGAGTATTAATGCTTATATAATTAAATTTGTTAATCTTTCTTCAATGGCTTCAGGATTTGAATCATAGTTCGAAAAATCTTCCCTATTCAAAATTTATAAAGAAATTCATCCATTTATTTACCTAATTTTTGATTAGGCGATATACCAAATGTACATTTCTCACCTATTTAAAGTTTACCTTAGTGTAATTATCAGGTGTGTATCTAACGTTGTGTATAGTTTTAGATGCTGACCCATCGCCTCATCATTATTTCATAGTCTGTTTTTTGCCTGCTTGTTTGAGATGCTATCTTTAACATTTAAAGATTTGCATTTGTATATGGTATATTTCTAGATCTTTTATTCTATTTGTTTCGTGTATACGTCTGTGCACATGCTAGGACCATACTGATTAGTTACTAAGGTTTCACAATTGTTTAATATCTAGTCATTGTAATCCCCATTCGTTTCTCTTCTTTTTCCAAGTTTTCCTTGCTATTCTTGATGGTTGATTTTCCATAAATTCTTTCAGATAAAATTATATAGTCATACAATTAATATTTTACTAAAGTTTCTTTAATTTTATAAAATTTTAGACAAAGTCGACATCTTTGTGATAGGAATTTTCTTACTAAGTACAAGATAGGTCTATTCATTTGTTCAAAACTTCTTTGAAGACCAAGTGTTTTGAAAAATAGAAATTGATGTCAATTTGGTCTTCCAGTTTGAATCTTTGAAAAACCATCAGACAACATAGTAACTTTATACTACTAATAAAATCACAATCACTGCCAATTCACAAATTTGAAAATATTAAAGTTGCGTATGTTGTCATATTTCAAGCTTTCTGATTTGATTTTGGGGCTATGTAGACGGTCTTTAAGTAAATATAGAAAGCTGTGCATAAGTGTGTGTGTCTGTGTGTGAGTGAGAGAGAGAGAGGAAATTCTTCCATTGCTGAACTGAGTTCACCTGGAGCCCTGATTTGTCTTAAATCTTCTCACACAGAACACAAATATTATCTACCAAAGTATACTTGGTACTTCCTCTAGGTTGTATAAACAACTATGAAACATACATGTTGTACTTTTCATGATAATCCTAATTTTAAAATAATCTGTCTTATCATTTGACAGATTTTCAGACATGTACTTAATATCCTATACAAAAATATAGTTACTGTATTTTTAAATCCAGTAGGACAATTAAAATTGGTTCTAACACTGTAGACATAACTGATGAGCGTCTTTAAGTGCTTTTATTTAAGAGAAAATATCAGTGTGCTCAAATGACAAATCCAATATTATCAGCACAAAAAACTCTTTACTTGCTTCTACTGATGTTTGCAGCTTTTCCTTCATCAGTTCACTTGTTTAGCAATGTTTGAGGGGTTCCCTATGGCATAGCATTATTACTTTTCCTCCGAAAAAGAGGAAGGCAAACCTAGAGTGTGTTCCACTTTAGAATATTGTTCAAAGGAAATAAATTGGCGAGAATTTTCTACTGATGACCAAGGTTTGGCTACAAAATTAATTTGATGCTTACACTAAGATGCTAGGAGAATGCAAAATGGCACATAATGATTGGCAGTTGGCTGAAGTCCTCTGTCTAGTCAACATTTTCAAGAGAAGATAAATAGGTTAGTTCCCCCTTCTGGGGGAGGGATTCTGTTAGAAGGTGAATGCCTGTTGATCTTTTAGGACTTTCTCAGTTCAGAGTTCATTTATTTGTGTGCAGTATAATATTCTTTGTTTTGAATGTTTTACCTTTTTTGACAATCAAAAATGACTAAAATATATTGTTTATCATTAAAGTTCTCAATAGTATAATTCGAATTTTACATGATTGAATTTTTGGACCCCACTTATTGTGTTTTAATGGGAGCTTACTGGATTAATTAAATGTTGTCTCTATCTCCCTCTAACAATTAAGCAAATGCCACTTGGAAATTAATACAGAACACTGCTCTGTAGGCTGCTGTTTCTGATGGAACAATCACTGGAGAAAAACCCTCATGCCCGTAGAAGCATAGCCTGGAAGGAAGGGGAATGCAGTAAGACAACTGAAGGCTGATTATTGGATGGAGACGGTGCCTGAGAACTTTTGTGGGGACACAGTACAGCCAAACCAAGGTCCAGTAGCAGCACTTATCACATCATTCATCATCAGCCACTTCGTCCTGAGTGACCTTGAAGACATCCTCCCCTAGGATTACAAGCGAGAAAAAGCGGAAGGTGGAATATCAAACTTCATCTCTACCTTCCCACTTCAATGTCACGCTCCCTTTCACCATGGGAATCTCTTCCATAATTCTATCATTTTGCTTCTGCCACTAAAATGCCCTCTTGAGTGGTATTAATTGGATTATATTAATAGGGAGTTTTAATTTTTTTTCTAAATCTTGATCTTCCTTTTACAATGATTTATCACAATCACATATTTGCTTCTCCTACTTAACTGAAAAGCCACAGAGGTAGGGAGTTTTAGCTGCTTTCTACAATCTACCTTCCACCTTGGTTGCTGAATCCTAAATATAATCCCCTTCTCAGATCATTCCATCACTTCTGCCTTTCCTCAAGCTTTCTTTTTTCTCTTTTCACAGTAAAACTTAAAGCAATCAGAGAGCTGAGGTCACAGGGCAATCACTAATTTGAAATCAAAGGAAAGACAAGGAGACAGGAACTTTAGTCCTTACTCATCTAGGAAAGACACTTCATGATGCCATAGAAACTGGTAAGGATGATTTAGCTAAGATTTTTTTTTTAAAGATTTTTTATTTCTTTTCCTTTTTCTCCCCAAAGACCCCTGGTACATAGTTGTATATTCTTCGTTGTGGGTCCTTCCAGTTGTGGCATGTAGAATGCTGCCTCAGCGTGGTTTGATGAGCAGTGCCATGTCCACGCCCAGGATTTGAACCAACGAAACACTGGGCCGCCTGTAGCAGAGCGCGCAAACTTAACCACTCGGCCACGGGGCCAGCCCCAAGTTAGCTAAGGTTTTTAACAAATTGCTAATGGCCACGTGTGGACTAGCTTGAGAACATAAAACAACTAGGAACTCCACACACAAGGGAGTCCACGGCCCCTCACATGTTCGTCTTCAAAACCTCACTACTCACTCATACAAGGATTGCAAGAAGGGAAAACTAAAGAAAACTTCCTGGTAATGCAGGGTTGGGGCAGGGGACAACAGCCACTGTGGAAAAGGCATAAAAACCTCATCTGGATGTTTCTTCCTTATTTCTCCTTTGAACAAAAGCCTTAAGCCTCTGGACAAAATGTAGAAAACTCTATCACTCTCAAAGCATAAGTATAAATTGCTAATAGGGGAAGGAAAGAGGAAAAAAAGTTTTCTCTGTGGGAATTTCAGGAAAATATCCTGGGACTTTTATAGTCCCTAGCATGAGGGGGTGACAAGATTTCTGAAAAAGGTCCCTCCTGTGAGACCCAGCAACATAGCACCTTCCTAGGATGGGCCAGAACAAGAACTAGAGCTCACAGGCCTTCCCAGCCCTCCGCCCTGCACCAACAGATTAGCAAGTCCTGAGAAGCAAGTAACAGCACTTTACTCCTGGTGCCAGGCAAGAGTGTGCAACAAGAACCTCCCTGAGGTGCAGGCACAGAGGCAAGACCTAAAACTGAGGGTGAAGCAGATATTGAGGGAAAACTCTCCAGCAAACTAGTGCACACACTAATGCTAGAGGAACTTCAAATGTGCGGTTCAAGGAAATTAAACATAGTGATGACAGAACCCAAAGCCAGTCAATTCCTAAGGACACGGACTCAACCCCTCACAGTAAAGCCAAGTGAAAGAAGAGATGTGCCCATTTCCAGGTATAAATAATACAGATCTCAGTTTCTACTGTTCTATATAGTATGTCTAACTTTTAACCAAAACTTATGAGATGCATTAAAAATCACTGTTAAGAGATAAGGTAATCAATAGAATGAGACTCAGATAGTATTCAGCTATAATTCAGATATAATTATATAATTATAATTCAAATACTTTGATTTGTAATGATCAAACAGGGAATTTAAAATAATTATAATTAATGTGGTAAAGGTACAAGGGGAAAAGGTCAACAGTATGCATAAACAGATGGGGAATTTCAGCTGACAGACAGAAACTCTAAGAAAGAATCAGCTATAAATGCCAGAAATGAAAAACATGGTAACAGAGATAAAGAATGCTATCAATGGTCCCACAAGTAAACTTGATAAAAACAACGAAAGAGTCAGGGCTCTTAAAAATAAGTCAATAGAAATTATCCAATCTAAAAGAGGAAAAGAGAAAACTTAAAATGAAAAACTGCATTCAGGAGCTCTGGGAAAATATCAAACAATTATATATATATAAATATATATATATTTGAAATGAAAGAAGAGATGAGAAAGAGAATGGTAGAGGAAAAATGTTAAAGTAATAATAGTTGAGAATTTTCTAAAGTTAATGTAAGAGAACAATGAAAATCCAAAATGTTTAGAGAAAATCAAATAGGATAAACACAAAAAGCACACACACACACCCCTAGACACATAATGTAAAGCCCCCCAAAAGCCAAATATTAAAAAAAATTTTGAGGGAAAATAGAAAAATGACAGAACATAAGGAGAAAGAAAATTAAGAATTACAGCTAGAAGACATCTCAACAGAAACTATGCATGCCATAAGACAATAGATTGACAGAAGACAATGGAGTATACTCTACAAAGGATGGATTTTACTATATGTAAATTGTCCCTTTTTAAACATGAATGACACCGCATAAAATAAACTTCTCTTACCAAATATAATAATTTTGAATGTTCCAACCAAATTAGTAGTAATATTTATCAATATTAGTTAGACTATAATAACTAGTTATTACATAAAACAAGATAGCATAAAAACATACTAGAAAGAATAGCAGGAAGATTTATAAAATTCAAAGCATCCTTCTCTATGCTAATGTAATGCATATTTTATTTTTCTTCTTTCTATTTTCCTGAACATTAAAAAAGGAGTCAATAAAAATGAGCACATTGCAATTATAAAACCTGTTATTCTAGCATTCTATTAGAGTTCATATGGGCTTATGAAAAACTGCATTTCATTTAATCAGTAATTCTAGTCTTGAAATGCAATTATCATGTCAAATCGGTATTTTTTTCCGCTATTATTTTCAACAAGGTATTCTTAAAATATCTTGGTATTGCATTCATATTTAGACTTTCAAAGTAAGAATATTTTGAAACTGATACCACCTTTTATGTTTTTAAAGATATTCTCTTAGATTTTGTAATGCAACTTGTAGCTTAGCTTCGGATCTGTACAAAGCCAATTGGGATTTTATAGAAAATAATTCTGCCTAAGTTAAAGAGAAAAGAAATTTACCGAAAGTAGGTCACTTAATTCACAAAACAGAAGAAAATATTGGAGAACTAGAATAAAGTAGGTTAGGATTAGAGCAGGAATCACACCCACGGGTATTACAAGAAATAGATTAGTTAGGATGTCCTTGCTTCCTGCACTGTACCACTGACACCGGGCAGCCTTGAGATTGCTGTCAACAGGCAGTGGATGCTTCCACTGCTGGATTTATTTACCAAGTGCTCTGGGTTTCTCTGTGCCTCTTCCTCAAAATCCAATGTCCTGGACAAGAGCGTTTAGGCTATTGCCTTCACCCTATGTTCTAAAGTGTCTGTCTCCTGTTGATCTTTGGTCCAGTCCACCAGACCCTAAGTGACCTCTTTGAAGTGAAATTGAGTGTGAGAGTCCTCTACTTACAATACTTTATTAGTTCTGAACTTCTTACTGAATTGAGCGCAAAGTTTTTTTCATTGCCTTCAAGCACCTCCAGGATCTGGACACCGCCTACGTCTCTTCTACTGAGTGCTCCCTCACCTCTCATCTCTAGTTATACTGAACTCCTTGAGATTCCTCTAATATGCCTGAGCTTTCACATCTCTGTATTTTCATATCTCTGTATTCTCACTCATGCTTTTTACACGAAATGTCATCCTTTGACTCTCCAACCCACTGATTGCTTTCACATCAATTCAAATGTCAACTCAAGATGCAGCTGGAATTTCTTTCAACCCACTCCCAGCAGAATGACTAGCCATTTCCTTTTGTTATCTCTGTAGGTCTCTATATTACTATTATAGCACTCGCCTCACACTGTTTTAAGTACTTATTTACATTTAACACTTGGTTTCTCTGGAATTCTGTAAGAGAAAGTTCTTTGTTTTATTCAGATTTGCATTCTTTGTACCTCATAAACTATTTGGCACATAATATTACTTGCAAGAAGACCCTGTTCTAATTTAAAAGTAGAGTAGGAGAGAAAAACATATATAGATAGATAACTTTAACCTGATTGGAAAATGTTCACACTATTCTAGAGGTACAGATAAAATTTTATGGGATTTCAGAGGCAGAAGAGATTATTTCTGGCTTGGGGGAGAAATCTTCAAACAGATGTTCAAACCAGTAAACACACCATCAAGTGTATGCCGAGATATTTTGAAAGATGTATAGAAAACACAAAGTTATAGTTGTCTCTGATGGATTTACCTAAATCAAATATATCTAGAGGCTAGGATAAAATCATTCACTATAACTTCACAAAGGTGAAAAATAGAAATTCGTGGAGTCAAAGCTGAATGAATCTTGATTTAGAATCAAGGAAGGGTGACTAGAAAGCGATGAGGCAATGGGAAAGCGATGAAGACAGATAGATGTTGTTTTGTAAAATGACAAAAGCTAAAATTGGAACTTAAAGTTCTGTAAGTATGCTGAAAATAAATCCTTGACATAATCTAACAGGTTATTAAATATATAGGGCATAATTGTCTCTAGAGTAAGTTAATGGTTTGATAGAACTGAGGGAGCATGTTGTGATCAAGAATAAGTTTCACCACGTACATTTTATCGATTTTGTTTTCAAAATGGAAAAGTTTTCTGATCAAATGGAATTGTAGAGATACTTAATTTTATTATTTATGTGTTGCCACCTATAACCTCCTAAATCATGTTACTTAGATAATGTGCTGGTTATTAAGCAAACTGTATCTCTCCTTCTTGATCTGGCATCCTATCAGCTTCTGACAATACCGGGCATGGGAGGCGGGTACTCTTTCCTGTTTCAGCGTTGTTCCTGTCAGCATCTCTCCTGCAACAGCAGAGACAACTGCGGTTTCCGATCTGTGATCCAGTCTCCGTGCACCTCCTCAAAGGGACCAGCACAGCAACCCCCCAAAAGTTCTCAGCACCCGCTCTGTGAGCTTCCAGAGTTAAATAGTCCAAACTGCTTTCCTGTGTGTCCCGTAGCTCAAACAGCAGTCCTAGCTTTGTATAGTTATTCTGTGTGTTATTTCTCCATTTTGTCCTTTTAATCTTCCAAGATTTCTTTAACCAAATCTTTTCATTAAATTCTCTCTGTTCAAATAGCTGGTGTGGTTCCTGTTTTCCTGAATGGTTCCTAACTGCTAAAGATATCTTATATCTTGACTTAATTGACAAACTTGATGAAAGGATTCAGGGTTTTCATTACATAAAATGAGACAGGACTATTTAGCAATTGACTAAACAACTTTGCCAAGAGGTAGAAATTAATGGATCTGTAGGGGATTTAAATGAAATCTTCAGGGTCATGATCTATGATTTTCTATTTAGTTTTTGTCAATTTTTAAAATTTCCAATATCATATCATTATTGACCATTTTTATTGTTATCACTAAGAAATCAATAAGTAAAACTGGCAGTGATTTCACAATTACTGTTAACGTTAAGCAGAAGGTGAATGATGGTTCATCCCAGATATTTGAAAAGGAATTCCTTTCTAGAGTGGATAGTTGGTCTGGATCTCCCATAAGTTGCATGTAAACCTCTTAATCTAATAAACAATGTAAGTCTCAATTTCTTTCTCTCTTTTAGAGACTAAGAACATAATTATTTGTCAAATTTATATTTACTATGCAGTTTATAATTTTACAAGATTTAGCCCACTGGTTTTCAGATAATCTTGGAAAATTTTTGATAAAAACTTTAATATTATGACTAAAATCACTTAAAATATATAGATATAGACAAAAGCTTGTAAGTAATATATTAAAATTAGTGTTAGAGAGATGTGATTGGGTGTAATTTTTGTCCCCCAGTGTCCTAAACATGAATCTGAGCAGAAGTTCCCCATTAAATTTGTCTAAAATATTAAACCCTCTCCCCTTTCAGGGACTTTGGCTTAGAAATGAGAAACCCAGATATCTATCTGCTTTCCTACTTCCCAGTAGAGTCTATTTCCCACCATCCGTAAGAGCCAAATTAGCTTATAATAAAAAGACCTAAATTTGTAGATATTTCAGAAATATTGTAACTATTATAAATCTTTTCTTTTTTTTTTTTGTTCTTTCTTTCTTAATATCAACGTACTGCAGTGGAACTCTCTCCATCATCATCTAATCTTGGTCTTGTGATATGGGTCTTGGTCTGGGCCCTGTAATTCCCGAGTAGACATAGAAAGAAAGGATGTGATGAATGGCAGACGTGGAAGTGATGTGTATTTTTTTCTTGTTTCGGGCAGTTCCTATAATCCAGGATTACGGGGAGAGATGGAGCTTTTTGCATTTTACAATCAACCATAGTGTCCTCATTAGGGGGGCAGCGTATGAATAAGCATGATTGATGTTGCATTTATTAATTGAATCTCACTTCTAGAATGTAAGTGTGACGGAGACAGCAAACTGTCCAATAAAATTCATGGTCCCCCACCTTAATCATTGAGTTGTGACTGGAAAGTGGCTGAGTCATCTGCAACTATATGTGCCAGCCTCCTTGGCATCTGCGTGTGGCCACATGACTAGATCTTGCCAAGAGAATATAAGCGAAGTGAGATATATATATAGATATAGATATATTTCTGGCCCAGGTGATTAAAAAGAGGAAGCGCGTTTTTTATCTTTTTCTTTCTGCTGCTTAGTTACAAAGGAACACAGCAACTTTGAGAGCATTGTGTTGAACATGGCACAGCCACAAGGTAGAAGGAGTCAGAGACATCCACTGCTTGAGGAAGGGGAGCCCGCCAATCAGGAACGTCTGTGTTGGGGTCTACTAAGATAAAAACTAACTTTGATTGTTTGTGAAACATTACACGTTTTAGACTTCGGTTTGTTAAATTAGAGTTATACCAACAGTATTGAGCTCAGACCCTTACTTTGCAACAGTGCTTTTGGCAGATTTTTATATGACTTCATTTTTAAAATATATCATCATTATTTTATGTGTCTTCAGGCACTTTGAAACAGGAAGTTTAGAGATGCCATGGGGAGAACTATGAGGTTTCTCGTGCATTAATTTGGACCAAGTCTAAGTCTGAGTCCACAATCGCATGGTCACATTTCTGAAATGCAAACATCTCCAAACACCATAATTTTTTTGTTTTGTTTTATTTTTTGGTAACTCCTTTGATGGAGAAACTTGACCTGAACTCAGTTAGTATCCGGGCTGAGCTGATGTGGAGTTGTATGCAGAGTAAATGTTCATAAATTTTGCTACAGTAAGTAAATGTGTCTGATTGCAAGATGCATCCCCAGACCATGCTGGGAGTGTTATATAATAAAAGGTGTTTGCACCTTATTCTTTTCAGTTATTCTGAATTCAAAGTAATTCTAAGCCCGAATATTTCAGATAAGTGTTTGTGGGCCTTCATTTTCTAGTTGCCTCAGAACAGCATGTGCCCAACACAGAAATAATGAATGAATGATAGATAGATAGATAGGTGATAGATAAATAGACAGATAGATAATGTCCATGTTCTAATTCCCAAAATCTGTGAATTTTTCCTTAATTGGAAAGAAGCATGTTTGCAGATGATGAATTTAAGGATCTTGACATGAGGAGATCATCCTGGATTATTTAGGTGGGCCCTAAATCCAATGATAAGTATCTTTATAAGAGATACACAGAGGAGAAGACAGACACAGAGGGGAAGGTGATGTAAAACGGAGGTAGAGATTGGAGCCACACAGCTGCAAGTCAATGAATGTCAAGGAATGCCGGCAGCCGCCAGAAGCTGGCAGAGTCAGCTGGAGTCGGAGGAATGGATTCGCCCTAGAGCCTTCAGAGGGAGTATGGCCGTTGGGACAACTTGAATCCAGGCCTCCGGCCTACATAAGTGTGAGAGAACACATTTCTCTTGTTTTAAGTCTCTAGATTACGGCAATTTGTTACAGCAGCCACAGGAAACTAATACAGATGATTGATAGATAGATAACGAGATTAAATATTATTTCATAAGCTGGTACAGCCAAAGGTCTATAACCTTCTCTTCTGTTCCCCAAACCTGCTTTAAAGCACTTAGCATAAGCCGAATCTTCTTTCTTCTGAAATGATTTCTTAAGGTAAGAGGCTTTGTTTCCATTTTGAAGATTTATGACAAGTTAATTTGGAAGGCAGCTTTCCAGCTGTTGTTAGAAATTTCTGTGATTATTCCAAAGCTTCTAGCTTTACTAGTGAAGTGATGATTGCTTGAAAGTTCTTTTAAACCTGCAAAGGTGGCGTAATATTTTCAATAGACCATCTTTGGCTCTGCCGCCGAGTAATTAGGGAGTAAATTTTATGTAAAGTGGAAAGTGATGACAAATGCTTTAGTGACGTCATCTTTAAAGCAAGGGATTGGAGGATTTCCTCGGATAATTCCCAGCTGCATGGATTCTTCATAATTCCATATAAAATACTCTCTTCTGCTCATTTTAAGTTTGAATTAGATTTCAAGTTTACATGCTTGTCTATAATTTCGTATTACAAATTAAATATTATTTCCTCAATAAAGGTAGGCTTATTGGGTTACAGCAGGTCTCTGTATTCTGTTTGGTTCCCAAAGATGTTTGTAAAAACATTATCTTATAGCTGTCATTTTAATGTCACATATGGGGTATAATTTGAAGATAAATAGTTGGAACCAGCACTATTTGTTTGGGAAGAGAATGGAATATGTACATATCAAATATATTTAGTATATAGTGACTCATAGTAACATAATCTCCCCTTGAAATTTTTATTCAAGTTCCCTTTCCCTTTTATCTGAACTTCTAACTTCCTAGACAGTTGAAATCAAATTTCTGTCTATTTTCAACCTGAGCTTGAATAGTTCATTGAGTTTCTCTGAATAAACAATCAATTCTTCCAAGTCTGTTTCCCTTATACATGGCTACTCGGATGAGGCCAGGCTGTCTTGAGATCTCAACTGAAAGAACTTGTGAAGTATGCTTAATCTTAACAAAAAAAATGGCCTTAATTACCCAGCTCCCGACTTATTTAGAACCGGCAGCTGATCCAATGAGTAGTATTCAATTAAATTTGATATTTACCCCGAAGAGTATTCTAGTACATTGCAGCTAAATGTTATTCAACCACAGACTCCTAAGAAACATTCAACTAGCATTAGTACAATCACAACTTAAATGTATATTGATCCTTCTAGAATTGTACATCTATAGCAATAAAACAGGGTCAAGGCTGACAAAGAAATTGTCTAGTGGAAATATCAATTATATTTTGCATACTTAGTAGTTGTGCAATGGTCAAGGAAGTTAAACACAAAATGGGCCATAGATAAAGTCACTTTATCTTTAAAGTTGTTCAAAGCACATTTTTGAACTAACCATGAGAACTCAACAGGTATCTCTGGTTTACTCTGTGCTCCTCAGTCCTTTGTTTCCTTCACTACAGTGGAAGGGGTGGTTGGGGGGGGGGGGTGGGTCTGTAGATGATACAAAATAGGGTTAAGTGCATGTTCCTGACACTGTTGTTGAGCATCTTGGAAGCAACATACTGCTTTTGAATTACAGGGTAAACACTTTCTAAAACTGTAGGAATGTATAACTTCCTTTCCTGTATCATACTAGGCAAATGCAAAGTGGTCAACAGACGGGTTGGAAAGCTGGAACCACACAATTTTTTGTTCAGCTTTGAATAACATGAAAGAACTATTCTTGCAGACAAATCTAACTCTATTCTAGGATTGCAACTATTTAGAGACGTGAGTACATTTATCTGAAGATACCAGGAAACACTCACCTCTGAACTAATCTCCTATTTGAGCATAATTTCTCTATACTATGCACCATAATCTCTCTCTCTATGTAGTTTCCTACTGGTATGACGCATATTGATCAAGTCATTTCTTGTGATAGAGAGCCAGTTTTCCAGCTATTCTGGCTTTGTGATGTTGACATTAAGTCTTTATACTTTGTTCAGCAGGCATATGAATTCATTACTCTCCTCAGGAACTCTCTTTTGCAGCATAAGTAATATATAATTTATTGTAATCACCAATTTTCATGATAAAAATATGATTTCTGTCACAACATTTTGTTTAAAGAAAATTTCTAGTGGCATTTATATGTACATAAAGACAGCACAAACTTTTCTAATACATAAGGGTTTGAATCAGACAGCCTGATTTTGAACCTCAAGTCTCCCACTGACAACCTATTTGATAACAGCAAAGTTTCTGGACATTTCTGTAACTCATATTCTTTAAAGTAAGGATAATCTTTTAGATTTGTTTATGGATTAAAATAAATCATATGAAGTCCCCATGCTATTTGGCACATAGTAAGAACTCAATAAATGCTAGATACTGTTATTGGAGTAACTTGGAGATATTTTCATTCATCAAAGATCTAGGAAGAAATGAAAAATCAATATTGATTTGACAGAGGCACTTACCAACAAGCCAGCAGTCAGAGTAAAGCAGCGGTTCTCAAAGTGGACAAGTAGTGTCAGCATCACCCTGTAATTTGTTAGAAAGGAAAATTCTTAGGCCTTGACCAGACCTACTGAATCAGAAATTCTGGGAGTAGGGCCCAGAAATCTGTGTTTTAATGAGCCTTCCACGTGATTTTAAGGTGCAGATGCTCTGGAGTAATGACGCCAAACTCAACCACACGGGAGGTTGTGTGCATTGGGAAAATTCATGGGTCAGCAGCACAAGATTTTGGGTGCAGAACTGTGAGTTACTTTGAAACTCACTTTGAAACTGGCTTTGAAAGGAAGGTGGGACATACGGTTAGGACTGGCAGCCCAGCTTCCCCAGGACCTCAGAAGACTTCGTGGAAACTCGTGAAATGTAAAGAGGAGCAGAGCTCACCTCAAGCTATTGAGTGTGGACAGAATTGGAACACTAATGAGAAGATAGGGACTAGTGAGGCTGTAGAACCTGGATAGTCAAAGACATACGAAAATAAATTTACTTAATAACAGGATGATGCTGTTTACCTGCTTTTAGCCCTTTGCCAAGATGGTGCTGGTAAAAAACTCAAATGCAGTAACCACCAAAAACAACCTACGACCATAACAAAGGCATTACTTCCTGTTTCTATTTAGAGTATGTGATACGTGATTTTTTTTTTCACAATTCAGTAACATCACTTCTTTTTTTTTGTTTTAAAGATTGGCACCTGAGCTAACAACTGTTGCCAATCTTCTTTTTTTTCCCCCCGCTTTATCTTCTCAAACCGCCCCCTGTACATAGTTGTATATCTTAGTTGCAGGTCCTTCTAGTTGTGGAATGTGGGACGCCCCCTCAAAGTGGGCTGACGAGCGGTGCCAGGTCCAAGCCCAGGATGTGAACCCTGGGCCGCCGCAGCGGAGCACATGAACTCAACCACTCTGCCCCGGAGCCGGCCCCCAGTAACGTCACTTCTGTGTTCCCCTTTTATGCGCACCTTCTACATGCCAAATAATATGCCAGGAACTTATCACACAAAATAAATAGGCTCCTGCCCCTGTCTACAAAGATCAATGTCACTTTTTATTAATTGATCGGCATTCTAATTTTCTCTTTCCTTGCTCTCGTGCAGAATGGAATCTTCAGTGACAAGGGCTTCTGATTGCTCAGAAAATCTCTGGCAAATGCTGTCGACCCTAGAGCGCTCACAGGTATACCTAGCAAATACAACAATTCGTTTTTTAGGGTTCCTATGAATAAAGCTGGAATTTATTCATTTCTTTAGGAACAAATTGAGAAATGGTCTCAGGCAACACAAATATGATGGGAATACAGAAGGAAGCTTTTGACCACTAATCTTGGCTTCTGTACAACAGCATATTTTCACAAAGGTCCTTTTGTATGTCACTATGGATACTATTTATTCTCAGAAATTACTGATGTGAGGTTTTCTGTTGTGTAGATTTAGCAATTTAGCATCATTTTTGTTTTCTCCTGGCAAAATTCTACATTTTTACAAGGCTTTTCTCACTTCTTCAGAGCTTGTTTCCAAATATTTCCAGTGTATTCTTAAAATGTAATTTATTTATTTAAATTTGTCATAGCATTCCAAAAATGGTCCTGTAAAATGTTCCTTTTGGCTAAGAAAACACACACAAACACACACTGGCCACCTAAAGAAAAGGAAGCTGTTTTAATTGAAAACTATTCCGAGTATATGCACTGGGTTGGAGCGTTCGGTGTTTATCATTCCAAAGTGTATTAAGAACATAAATGTCTTATATAAAGTACGTGGGTTTTGCATCTTTCTGCATTCTGTCTGGAAAGAATACTTCCATAAGAAACTACTAAGTATTGGAAATCAATAACTGAAACCATGAACATCAAATATACCTTATTTAAAATGCATTCTATTTCCAATGCCCTGTGAATGTTTAAGAAATATGTAGCACACGGAGGGAAATGTAAAAGAAAAATCAATCATCCCCACTTGTTCCACGATATAAAGAAATCCATCTTATAAATGTGGATCTCCTATTGATTTTTCATGTATTATATTGTCTTCTAGAAGGCAAATGAACATCAGTTCATGAGTTCACAGTTTGTGCATTGTACTACTGCTTCCAAATTAATGGCATGTTTACATACTATATTCACATAGACACAATGGGTCTTTGTAGTCCCTGAAACAAACAAAACTTGCTTTTATTGTTTTTATCTCTGCAGTGGTAGCCTGAAACACATTTTTCCTCTTTTTAAAAAAATTATTAAAATTGATTTCCATGTGAAAGTATTTCCAACACTCCATAAAATTACTAGGTTACAATTGATTATTTAATAAAACTACTTGATAAGGTTCTGAGATTATTTCAAAGCTTTATGTGGGTTGTTCAGTTCGCAATGAAAAGCAGTAAGAAACTGAAATGACCATGACAGGTGTTCTGGTACTGTTTCACACACTAATTATTAGCATTTGCTGGTCAACACTGCGGCTTTCACACTGGGAAAGAGTTTGCTAAGCATTTTCATGAATGCACTAAATTTAATTTAAAATAGATGTGCCTAAATGCTCCTTATAACATAAAGGACTTTAGAAGCTTCTTTAATTTACCCTTAAAGTTATCAAAAATCTTTGCTTTTAAACAAATGTTTTTTTCATATCTTTTTTGGTTTCTATATCATCCTTACTTAAGTAGTATATGGAATAATATGTTATTCTCTTAATTGAGTTTTCTAATGGTAAAAACTTACCAGTCAGAACTGGAATACATGTAGATTAACAAGGCAAAATATAAAGAGCCATAACATTAGGGAAATCAATTTTTACAGGAAAGCATCATTTCAGAATCAGAACGAACCCATAATTTTAAGTCCAGAATGTTTCCCCCTCTGCATTACCAGGACCCGCAGGAATAGTGCCAATAGCCTACCTTGCTTTCTCATGATCACGTTCTAATTTAGTCAAAACCTACGTGTATTTAAAGTGGGGGAAAACACATCATTAACTTATAATACTGACAGCAATTAACAGGATACAAGAATGTGCTCATTATGGAGTAAAACAAGTAAGATAAACCTAGCTTTAACTCTTTGTCTTTCTCTATTATGCAAAAGAACATAGTGGATTTCAGGAAAGTGAGAATCAATTTATTGCATAGGAATAGCTTTTTAAAACTTCATAAAGAAAAGCTAGTCATTTTATTTTCCAATTTTGGTATATATGTGACGACATATAGTGATATATTGTTGTCATAAAAACACCACTGAGAGCCATTGATATACTCCAAATGGGTTTATAGAACCAACATTTTTGAGCATCTAATTTGGTTTGGGCATCTTGCATGTGTGAAGACGCTTTATTTTCACAAGAAACTCTTGAAGGTTATGTCCAGTGGACTCTCCCACGTCCATTCCCTTTCTATCAGATGACCATACAACATTTCCTTTGAGAAACCATCCCTCTGCTATTATTAGTCGTGTCGTTTGTGAGAGACTGACCCTAATTCCAACTCCAGGGAGGAGTCTGGAGTGATTTAATCCAATCAGTTTGTTCCACTTCCCGGACATAATAATTTGTTCAGAGAGAGGATTAAACTCAATGAAAGCTAAGAGATGTGAGACTATTAATCCTGGGACTTAAGGAAGAGTGAAGCTTGCTTTCTTCTTCAGGATTTGTAGCAAAATTGTGAGACCTAGTGCTCTTTCGTTCTTGTTACCATAAACGGAGCCAAATTGAAGATAAAGTTAAAGCAAACCAAGAAGTGTAGACAAACAGAGCTTGATTTTAATATTATTTGAATCTATTGGATCTAAGCATGCTTGGAAGGCAGGTGTACATATGGACTATGAGTTCTATGAAAAGGAAAACTGTCCTTCCCCTCCCTCGTTCCTTCCTTCCTTCCTTTCTTTCCTTCCTTCCCTCCTTTCTTCGTAAAAAATTAAATGGAGTTTAAATTGAGTATTCTGTCACTTTCAAATGAAAGATTTCTAACAATTACAAGATCTTTACTGTACATATCTTTATCTCCATACTGAAGTTCATGAAGTTTATGTAACTTAGTCAAGGACAGGCGGCCAATGGTAGAAGTAATTTCAAATTCTGCTCCGATTGGCTCCAAAATCTATGTTGATTTCCTTACACCACATAGACCTTTTGTTGTCAACTGAGCCTCACAATGGCAGACCAAGGGCAGAAACCAAAGTATTCTGGCGACTAATCCAAGCATTTTCACAATATCAAACTTGATAAACAGATTTATCATAATAAAATTAATAAATACGAGCCCCTTATGTAGCCAATCTACCAGATGCTTCTTTTACCTCTTTTCTCTAAACATTTTGCATCTTTACCCTTTTAGGTACATGCCCTGAAGATATCCCAAGGTCCTTTGATAGAACATCAGTTCTTAAAATACAAATATGCCCAGATTAAGCAGGTTAAAATAGCAAAGTAGATACCCAGGACAATTCAGTCCCTATTGTCTTTTAAATAAAACATGCTATTAAAAAAATGCAATCTCATTTCCCTCTTTGAATTGTACAGAATTAAATAAGACAGTGCTCATGTTTGGCAGAATGTAATGCCCCAAATCACAAACATCTATGATAATAATCAAACAAAATTGATTTCTTAAAGCTTGAGATACTAAGGAAGCAATTTTCCAGAGCCTATAATAATTTAGCTGCTTTAACTTCTTAAAATGTAGCTTAGTTTTGTAAACATACTCTGAAAATTCTTTCTTCTAATATTAAAGGAAGTCCTTGCTTTAAAAAAGGTAGCACATTGTTTCCAATTTACTTTTATTATGGTGAGAGTAGAATACACAGAATATTTCAGAAGAGCTGGCCTATTTCCTAAACTAGTGATAACGTTTTTGTGCAAGTGTTGATAGTTCAACAGCTATGCAGAGATCTTTTACTTTATACTGTTAATCAGTATTTTTAATTGGTAAATTGTTTATCATGTATTGCAAAGACCAGTTAAAACTACCTTTCGCCCAAATAAATAAATAAGTAAAGGAAGTGAGAACAAATAGAGAGATTGGCAACAAAAAATTTCAGAGAACTATAGCTATAAAATTTAACTAAGATTAAAAAGTCATTAATATATATAAACCAGTACACTCTGGGAGATTTGGACCAAAAAAAGAAAAAAATAAATCTTACATTTATGGCCAGGATTTGAACATATTCTTAAAAAAAGAATCCAAAACAAAAAAACCCTATCTCTTCAGTTATTTTGTGATTGACAAAAGAGTTCTTTCTCCAAGAATCCCAGAAGGCTCTTAAAATATCTTGACATACAATACATTTATAGCTTAAAGAATTCTCTGTTCCTTATCCTCCAAAATATCTAAATGTGAATTATTAAAATAAGAATACAGGGAAAAGCTAAATATATTTCTTACATAAAACAGTTTATTTTCTATTATGAGAACATTTGACTTATGCTTCTGGAAACTAGGTCATCAGATACATATAAAAAATTTACAAATAATTATCTGTGTATGGATTTAATTTTTAATATTAAAATATCCAAAAAAATAAATACTTTTAATTGTTATTTCATTTGATACCTGAACATACGAATGTCTTTTTAACAGAGACATAAAAAGTACATATAATATTAAACACATGATTATTTTCTTCTTCCTCTTAGTTTAATTTTACCATGATGAGAACATAAAAAACTTGATTCAAGGTTGGACTATTATGTCTTAGTAGAGAAGAGACTCAAATAAATGAAGATTTTAGGATTTGAATTTGGAAATAATAGCAATAATGACAATAATTTGTTTATTTTTCACAATTTTGAAAAGTATTTTCATATGGTGTTATAGTGGCATAGTGTATCCATAATTGCATATCTTAAATTTTCAAACAATTGGAATAATGCCTGTGACTCAAATAAAAATCAAAAGTTATAAATAAACAATAATACTTCCAAGCCGTTGTGTATAAAACCATAGGCAAATTAATTATTTAAACTTATTTAACCCCTCATCACTTAGTCACGTTGAACCATAGGTAGATTGAGTCAATTTCTCAGTCAAACTGAGTGACCTTTGTTTAGAAGAGGCCACATTTCAAACCAATATTTTCAATTACATCTGGACTAGTACACTCATAACTTACAACTGACCAATATTAAGTATTTAAATTCATTCTAAGAAGATATTGAATGCCTTTTTGGTCTGCCTTTTCTTCATAATTGTTTCTACTATTTAATTATAGTAAGCAATTTAATACTCTTTGTTCATACCTAATGTCTATCTCTGTTAAAAAAAAAAAAAGAATGCCTAAAGTAAATGTGAAGATTGTGCACCTGTATTAGGAATGAAATGCATTTCTTTTTTGCAGAGCTGCTGCCATTTCTTCATTCCAAGTTAAACACCAGACTTGTGCTTAGGAAGTTGCGACAAGATGCAAATCAAAATTAACACGTCTGAATCTAAACTCTGATCTTGCCTCTAAAATGGATCCAACCACCTCCTTCTCAGGTAATGACAACTTCATATCTTCTAATTGTATCAAGTCCAGATATTTTTCTGTCACACTCCAAATGTAATTCTTCAGGAAACTCTGCTTCTCTCCTATCAAAAACACATCTAGATTCCGGTGAATTCTTGCCACCTCCGAGGTCATCACACAGGTCTAAGCATGGAGTGTTGCTATGCTACCTAAATGATCTTGCTGCTCCCACCTAACACCCTCTACTCATTCTTAAAACATCAGGCAAAGCAGTCCTTTGAAGTTCAACAGATAATGTCATTACTTTAATCACATTCTTTCGCGACTCCCCATTTTATTCAATCTAAAAGTCAAAATCCTTTTTATGGACCACAAGGCCTTCCAAAGTTTTATTTCCCCTCACTTACTCCCTTCTAACCACAGTGGCTTACTTGTTGATTATAGAACTGTCTAGAAAAACTTTTGCTTGAGAACTTTTGCTCTGGTGTATTCCTCTGACTCAAAACCTCTTTCCAAAAATAACCTAGCTTACACTCTTATAAAAAATTATCTTAAATTTAGAAATAAGGCAAAAAAATAAAAAAGAGGGTGTTAGGTCCTTCCAATGTATTTGGGAGCATTATGTAACAGGCCCACCCAAAGATTATTTGAAGGAGTGCATTTTGATTCAGTGTTTACTATTGATTATTGACTATGGATTAATAATGATTTAGTGAAGTTGCATATTGATTTGCAGATCTTTGACCAGTAAAGATGTACATAATTTCTCTCCAGTAGAAAAAGAAGCCCCACAGCTTACGCTTTATAGTCCAGAAGACATTAACCAGTTTTATATGTAACCCAGCAAGTTTATTCTAATATTCTTTACTGTATCACCCATAAATACCAGGCTCTGCAGAATGCTCATGGAGGAGCCCAGCTTACCGATCCCTCATTAATTAACAATTGCAATAAAACCTTTGGGACATGCACATTTTATATTTGTACGGGAGCCATGTTTTAACTTTCTAAAAATTATGCTTTCATAAAACATTATCTTCTTCAAATATTTGTATAAAAATAACCTCCTGAGTCCTATACTTATCATCCTATTTTAAAAATTTCTATATACCCATCTCCAGCACCTCCTGTATCTCTTTTCCTTGTCGTTTTCTTTCAAAGCGTTTCTCAGCATCTGACACCCTGTGTAATTCACTGTTATATTGTGTTTATTTTCTTTCTCCCTCCTCTTAGAATATAAACTCTATAAGAGTTTAACTTTTTCCTTCTTTTTGCTCACTAATGGACGATTAGTTCCGCTATAACACAACATATGTGTTCCTAAAAATCACCACACTATGCAAAATTGCACAATAAAAACCACAGGGTTTATGGGAAACATGTAGGGTTAAGGGCACAAAACTCAAAAACTTTGTCAGTAACACATTTAAAAAATGATAACACAGATTTACCAATGTTAAATGGTCAAGACATATATAAACACTACAATAAATATGGCACTTTGAAGAGAACTGAAGTTTGCTTGTAGAAGGGTCCTTTAGAAGAGTTGCAGCTGTGCGATACTGTGAAGTAATAGAAAGAGGTTTGTCTGAATCGGACGGCAAGTTATAGCAGATGTGGTTGGGTGTGGCTCATAACACACGTGGTCAACTGAGGTAGCTGGTAGATGTTTGAGGTGTGTGTGAGTGTGGGTGCGTGCATGCGTGTGGGTGCATGGGCTGTGTGTTCCTATGAGATTTGGTTCAGCTGGGTGTAGTTTTCTGTATTTACCAAGTGTTTCTCTCTGAAGAAACCATGCGTAAGCAAATATAAGTTGATGTTATGCTCAAATTTTTCCCTGAAATAACAATTGCATTCAAAGATGTACATACTTCGAAAACAAGCACAATAGAACTGACTGCATCCCCCGTCCCAGAAGAGCGCCTGGTACACAGTAGGCACTCAATACATGTGTGTTAATAAAGGACCCACAAGTGAATCATCAAACATATTTCCTTGTATCACAACCTAGATTCCCCAGAAAAGGATGAGCAGACAGAAACTACTCACAGAAAATTTGGTTTCCATTCAGATAAAATGGGTATTATGAGCCTTCAAAATACAATTAAAATGAATTGGAAGTTTTTCACTTTAATGAATCATTGAATTATATGGGCTAGAGATATTCCAACCCAGTGAATGGTACCTGGCTGAGAGAAGTAGGCCATTGGGATGTCCATGAAGGGGCATATTAGTTTAAAAAGCATATTCCATGTTTTATTACAATTCTATGTTTTTAAAACAACCACCAAAAACGACCATGGTCATTTTAAAATAAACTACAAAACGAAAAACATTTTTTTAAATTTGTGGTGATATTTACATAATAAACTCTTCTCCGTTTCCCCTAGGGCTACTTATTATTCCAGATGAAAATGAGATTTTTAAATTTATGAAAAAGGTCATGGGTTTTGAAAGAATAAGAATGACTCTTCTTAACGCAGTATATGAAGCGCCACATTAATTAGTACTGATTTCCTGTACTTGAGTGACTGCATTCAAATAATTAACAAGTATAAAAATACATTATTGTGAAATAAATGTGATTTAAAAAATCACAGGTCTAAAACCTGTTGTGGCCAGAGGTTTATCCACTACTCTGATTAGGTCTTGGTATAGACCGAGGAACCCTTCATTTAAGAGCTTTTGGTCTCAAGGAACACAAAGACATTAACAAGATTATTTTCTCGAACATTTGTCATATGCTGCCCATCAATAAATCAGTATAAAAATTCTCATTGACATCTTCCACCCTCAGGACTCCTGAATCTCCTAACTCCACTGCTCCCCTCAGCATAAAACACACAATTCAGATATTCAACTTTCCTCTGTTTCTGTTTTTTCTGAGTAGCAGAAGGAAATGCTTGAAGAGTAATCCAATACACAATCTAGAGAAAACGAAATGTCCACAGAGAATGTACATTCTTTGTTTAATTCTAAATGGTTAAAACTTAATCAGTGGTATTCAGAGGATGGCTTCTGAAGATCACAACAATGCCTAACCATTCACCTCCATTCCAACAGAAAACACACAGTTGTCATTCCCACAAGCCACACTAAATAAACGTATACTCTAAACGAACAGAATGCTTATTAATCAATGCAAGCTAGCCCCTCCTTCCATCAGCATGTCAATTTTAAGATCATCCTAATTAGGAGTCCTGGAGAAGCCACTGACATAACAAATCGTAGTCTCAATTGGATGTATTTACCTTTTATAATCAGTTGGTAGAGATGCTTGAACTTATGTCATCAGAAGTAAAACATACAATGTCTTCTAGTAATGGAATTTATATTCTACAATGACTTCTAATTTATGCAGGCTATCTGTATTCCTTTTAAAATATTTTCTCACTTTCAAACTTTCTAGACCTAATCAGACTAATTCTTTCTGTAATAAATACACAGTGGTTATGCTGCTGATAATGGTAGAAAAGCTTGTGGAAAGGCAGACAGAAATAAAATCATGAATGTATAAAGCAAAATGTTCCACTAAAACAGCATTTTCCTAGTAGCTATCAGAGGCAACTGTTGAGTTTCATCACATTGGCTTGAAAAAACTGAAGCTGATAACGGACAATGAACTTTTGGTCATTCTCAGGTACGAGATGTGAACTGGATGCAATGAACCGAAGACCCTCTCCTGACCAATGAATAATGGGACATATTTCATCCAGCTGTGTATAGGCCTACACATTCATTTCATACTACTGAGAGTGCTGATTTTCCATTGTCAATCAGTATTACCACCATGAACACTACCCTCCTTTTAGCAACTAAAATTTCTCTAGTTTTCCCCTTAGCAAACCACACAGTGAATTTCTTTACTGACCAGTACTGCCTTGCCTGATAAATTAATAGATTCAGTGTAAAGCTGTTTTTAGTTCCAGTGGTCTTTATGTGTTTATTTATTTATTTATTTTGGTGAGGAAGATTGGCCCTGAGCTAACATCTGTTGCCAATCTTCCTCTTTTTACTTCAGGAAGATTGTCGCTGAGCTAACACCTGTGCCCATCTTCCTCTATTTTATGTGGGACCTGCCAGAGCATGACCTGACAAGTGGTGTAGGTCCACGCCCAAGATCCGAAACTGTAAACCCCGGGCCACCAAAGCAGAGGGAGAAAACTTAACCATTATGCAACCCAGCCAGCCCCTATTTTATTTATTTTTGATATATGCATGCTATAAATTCTGTTATAGATTAACCACTTTAAAATAATTTTACTTTTGCATTAAGAATTATTTTTCTTACATTTTTCAAGCATTTCATTCTCATCAAATTAAACTATTATTGAAAACCCGATATAGTCTATCCTCCTGGCAGCATCAGATATTGTGCAGATTCTATTATTTTGTAAAGTACTACATAATTTCTATGCACTGTACAATTAATACCTTGTAGCTAGAGATAGGTTTATCTTTACTAATTGAAATGCTATAAAATCAATGACACATTTATCACTGGTTTAAATTATTTGACAGATATTTCTAATTGTTAATTTCAAGCTACTAAAGCTAGGAAAAACAATTAGAGCAAATAGTAGAAGCCAAAGTAAAGAATGTTTTGCTAAAAGAACAATGCTATTTTTTTCATTTCTAAAGCAGTAGTGTTATTAAATTCACCATTTCTTTTTAATATGTCAAAGAAATTTGAAGAATGGATATTAAAGTGATATTTTGTATTACATAAGAAATATCAAAAAAAGAGATGAGGTTATCTTTAAATGTGAAGTCACATTCTCAATGTATAATACTATCATTTAACATTCTCTAAGATTTATCTTATTTATTTTTCTTATTGTTAAGGCAATATATGCTCATTTAAAGAAATTTGGAGAAACAAAAAACATATATAAGCAGAGAGTTTGGCTTCTGCCTAGAATATAGAAAACTTGAAAGAATGTCACTCCCATGCTAACAAGAAAAAATACATAAAACACAAAATCATAAATTTCCTTGAAGTGATGTGAAAGTTAAGGTTCCCAGGAAAGCAAGTGTCTTGAAATCCAGCACCAGAGGCTCCTCAGACAGACTGGCTGCAAGCCCCGGCTCTCCTGTGACAGGGCGCTGAGGAAGAGGGGCTGGGGCCCGACACGCTCTGGGAAGAAAGCAGAGCAAATTGGCCACAAGTTGCAAACAGTCAAGTCCAGGCGGAGTGAGAGTGTAGATCCCCGGGGAGCTGCAGACAAAAGAGGAGTTTGCACCCTCTACAGGCTCTGCCTGGTCCTCCAGAGGGTGCTAAAGAGAAGACGGGTGAGGGAAGAGAGATTAAATGGAGATAGCTTCCCTTACTGGTGCAGATCGGGGCTTTCCAAATATTTGAAGATTAGGAACTTCACCAAAAAGATCTATGGATGGGAAATAAGCCCATGAAAAGACGCTCCATGTCAATATTCATTGGGGACAATCAGTTAAACAACACTGGAATACCGCTACGCAGATCTTTGTTTGGAAAAACTTAAAAAATAATAATACCAGTGTCTGACAAATATCAAAGCATCTGGAGCTCTCATACTTTGCTTGTGGGAATGCTAAATAACGCAGCCACTTAAGAATTAACATTTTGACAATTTCTTATAAAGATAAAAATTGGCTTTATATGACCAGAATTCCCACTCTTAGATATATGCCCCAAACAAATGAAAACTTGTGTTCACACAAGAACTGGCACAGTAATGTCTTCAGAATTTTTATTCAAAAATCACAAAACACCGGATGCAACCTAAATGTTCTTCCACTTGTGAATGTATAGAGACATTGTGGTGCACCCATGTGACAGACTGCCACTCGGAACCAAAGGGAATGATCAACTGATAAAGACTACAATGTCGATGAATCTCAATTTTATTATAGTAAGTGAAAGAATACATACTCAAAAGGCTGCATGCTTATTCATTTATATGACATATAATTTCATTTATATGATATTCTGGAAAAAACAAAACTACAGGGACAGAAAACAGATCAGTGGTTGCAAATGGCAGGGAGTGAAGAAGAGGATAGACTAAAAAGGGCCGTGAGGGAACTTTTCTGGTAATAAAATCTTCCATATCTTGATTGTTGTGATGGTTGTATCATAATACGCATTTGTCAAAACTCACAAAATTCTACATTATAAAGACTGAATTTTACTGGATGTGAATTACACCTCAATAAACCTGACTTTAAAAGTCATTATCACTCCTTATGATGGATGGTAATTAGTCTTTAAGTGGTGAACCTAATGTAGTCTACACAAAAGTCAAGATATAATGATGTACACCTGAAATTTAATTTATATAATGTTACAGACCAATGCTTCCTCAATAAAAAATGAAATATAGTTATCAGATCAATTCATAGCAGCTTAATAACTAATGTGAATTATCGGTTTATATATATGCATATGTCAACTAACAACCCCCAATTTATTTGCCACTTGTTTTCAATGTATTCTTCAAATTAATATGCAAGCATTAACTTATTTCATCTTCAAAATAACCTTCTTAGGTACTGCTGTCATTCCCATTTATAGTTGGGCAAACTGAGGCACAAGAGGTTATATAATTCACCCAAGATCACTGAGTCTGTCAACAACAATGCAGGGGTTTGAACACAGACAATCTGGGGCCAAAGATAAAGCCTATAAGCTCATTACATAATTCTATAGTTATATGTGTTTATACATAAGTAATATGTAGTTATGTATATATATAAATTTATATATTTTTATGCTATTGTCATATACCAATCATTTTAGAAATGAGGATGCTCGTGTTATAATGTAATACTAAGAGATCAAGGGAAAGAAGCATACACAGAGGAAAAAAATATATGTATGTAAAGTTGATTCTCATCATCTGTGATAGTTATGTTCTGTAAAGTCTCCACGGCAACTAAATGAACAAATACTCAATCATTGTCCCTAGGAGAAATTCAGGGTTAGGTCCCTGTGAACCACTGGTCACAACATTTCCATCAACTGCTTTTTGTGTGTTTCTGTTTAAAACACTTTGTTTCACATATCTCATTGATTCATTAAGGCTGAACTCACAGCCTGCAGCACAATAAGTCACGCCTGAATGAGGCTTATCCAACACGCAAGTTTTCTCCGTAAGGCACATCACTGCCTTCTTGTACTTAGAAACACTAGATAGCACTTCGGCACTATGCTTGGGGGTCATTTTAAACATCAAAATCACCAACCAAAAGCACAGAAATGTGAAAAATGTGACACTAAATATACAGTGGAAAAGATGCTTCTTTACAGTATGAGAACTAAAACAAGATGTTGAAGCTTCGCCTTGATCAACCTCAGCCAAGGACTTTGGGTCAGCTCAGACTTTCTGACCTCTCTGCATGTGCACAGGTCAGGGAAGGACCCAGAAAGCACTTCAAGCATGGATTTTAGGTTACAACCACATTTAGCAGGCAGCTGAATTGGCGCATAAGGACTTGGCTAATAATGAGGATCAACTCTGTGTGTGTCGGTGTGTGTGTGTACAAAATCTCTATATAAGGTTGTATTTTTCTTCATTTCTTAGTTTTATGTCATGAGCATTTTCAATTCCAAAATTATTTAAATTCATGGAATAGCTATGTTCTGTATATGACACTAATGTATTTTATATGATCTATCAATTAATCAGATATTTTTTTTTAAAGATTTTATTTTTTCCTTTTTCTCCCCAAAGCCCCCCAGTACATAGTTGTATATTCTTCGTTGTGGGTCCTTCCAGTTGTGGCATGTGGGACGTTGCCTCAGCGTGGTTTGATGAGCAGCGCCATGTCCACGCCCAGGACTCGAACCAACGAAACAATGGGCCGCCTGCAGCGGAGCGCGTGAACTTAACCACTCCGCCACGGGGCCAGCCCCAATCAATTGGATATTTTTAAGTATCAAGATTTTTGCACTCCTTTGGTATTATAAATAATTCTTTTCAGTGAGAAATTCCTCTTTCTTTTTCTAGTCTATCCTCTACTAGGAGAATACAAGCTTCATATAGTCATGGATATTTGCTGTTTTGTTCACTGCTAGATACTCTTTCCTAGGACCATTCCTAGAATATAGTAGATGTTCAATTACTATTTGAATGAATAAATAAATACACCTAAACTCCTACGGGATGAGGTGATCTGGATCCACTGACATACTCTAAGGAGGAAAAGAAAAAAAATTCTTCCCTTCTTGCAAGACATCTCTTTGTCTTAAGAGTGAAAAAAGAAGAGAATCCCACGATCAAAATAAATCCTCACACTTACTATCCATCTCAGAGCATATCCACGCAGATTAGAGCAAAATAAACAGTTTCTAATTTTAGGTACTTAAAAGGGGACTGACTTTCCTGTCTATGAAATAATATGTTTTCAGAAATGACTGAAAACAATACCTACTACATTTGAAGTTATGTATAGTTTAATGTCAATGTGATGACATAATCTATCTACATATCTGAATAAAAGCAATTTGAGAAAGCCTTCTATATGTATAGAAGGAATCTATAACTAATGTGAATATTCTATGCATTCTGTCATATACATACTATATAATTTAGTACTGTACATAGTAATAGTAAATGTAATTACTTGAGCTTTAGATAAAAATAAAGGATCTGACCAGGTGAACCAGAAAAAAATCACTAAATGCATTTTTTTGAGTAAGGGGAATGTCCCTCATGACCAACCCAGTTTGAGCTCAACAACACATTAGCAAGGCAAGTTCCCAAATGGGCAGAATCTGTCATTGCTATTTCCTCTCAAAGGATTAGTTCTATGAATGTCAATTTCCTAAGAAAGTAGGTCAGTATGGTCAAGAATATTTCAGCGAAATAGAAAAATACAGTGGTGCCTATTGATTAAACAAAGGCTCCCTGTTTTGCTTTGGAGAAAATACAAATCCTTGTTGCTTCTTTAACAACTAACTGAGTTCCAATTCCTATATTTCAACCTCTAGAATCACAAATGAAAGTATTAATTATTACAGTCAATAGTCTACATTGAACTGACCATAAGTCAACTTGTAATTTGTATAAATATTTTGAAACTTTCCCTCTACCTTCCATAAAGATACCTATAAAAAAAATTGTTCAGCCATTCAGTTGGATTTTCTGACATGCATAGAAAATATGTAAGAAAAAAAAAATCATGCTTATGGCTGTCTACTAGATTTAGCACAAGAATGTGTTTGGTGACCTTGACTCAGAAGAGTTTCCATGCATTGGTGGGCATGGAGTGAAAAGGAAAAGTAAGTGAGAAAGGAAGAAATGGATATAACTTGTGAAAAAACGCTTTTCAAGAGCCAGCCCTGATGACCTAGAGGTTGAGTTTGGGGTGCTCTGCTTTGGCAGCCCAGGTTTGGTTCCCAGGTGCAGAACCACACCACTTGTCTGTCTGTAGCCATGCTGTGGCAGTAGCTCACATAGAAGAACTTACAACTATATGCAACTATGTACTGGGGCTCTGGGGCAGAAAAAAGGAAGAAAAAGGAGGAAGGTTGGCAACAGATGTTAGCTTGAGACAAATCTTCCCCTGCAAAACAACAACAACAAAAACTTTTCAATAAATTTATGAATAAACATGATAGAGAAAAAGGAGTAATGGTGGAAAGGTTTTGTTTGTTTGTTTTAAGCTTTGTGGATGTTACAGTCTGTGTGCTGATGGGGATGACCCATGGAAGAAATAGAAAGGATAGATGGGAATTCATCTAAACCAACTGCAGAAGAAAGCAGGCACTGTCAACTCTACTGCACTTAAATAATATAATAAAGTGCTGTGAGGAGCATTAATTTCAGATTATTGTGTGCAAAAAATAAAACCAAAGAAAAGTAATATAAATCATTCTTAGTTTGAAGAAACATTACCATGTGGCTACACCAATACTAAATAAAGTAAAGAAATATATGTAAGTAATTTTATGTTAGCATCTCATATTTTCTATACTTTCAAAAATAAAGAGGGGCCAGAACTGTGGCCGAGTGGTTAAGTTCTCACGCTCTGCTTCAGCGGTCCAGGGTTTCACTGGTTCGGATCCTGGGCGCAGACATGGCACTGCTCATCAGGCCATGCTGAGTCAGTGTCCCACATGGCACAACCAGAGGCACTTACAGCTAGAATATACAACTATGTACTGGGGGGCTTTGGGGAGAAAGAGCAGGAAAAAAAAAAAGATTGGCAGCAGTTGTTATCTCAGGTGCCAATCTTTAAAAAAAAACAAAAATAAATAAAAATAAAGATAAAATAGTTGAATAACTCTGAAATGTGGAACTGTTTTGCTTATTTAATAAACTTGTTATTTATTAAACAAACTTGATAATTTATCTATCAATTTATTATTTTATTTATTATTTATTCCTCAAATTAGAAATTTGAGGATTCACATTTTTAAATAAAGTGCCTTAACACTATGCTGCTGAGCTTTAGTAGGATGAGATTCAGGTGAAAAGCAAGATCTTAGGTAGAGTGTATAGACACAGAGGGTACAGAGCTGTTTAAATATAGGCACAGTTCACAATCTCTCTCTGAAATATCTTCTGTGCTGATAGGATAAACCTAGTAAACTAAACTTTGTGTCCCTTTTGTAGCTGCCCTTGACACAGGAAGGGTTAATAATCACTGGAAAAAGCTTGCCAACAAACTGTGACCCAGAGGTGAGAAGGCCAGTTAGCCAATGACAGGTAAGACCTCCAGAGGGAGGTAACCTAAGCCAGGCGCGGTCGCCTGGGGACACAGATGGAGACATGATATCAGGAGCAGGAGGGGCCATTGCCTAGGAGAACTTGCATGCTCTGAGATAAAAATATACAAGCACAGCAATAACATGATAATATCAAAACAGAGGCCGAGGGAGGTCTCCTTGAGAAATCACTAAGAATTCTTGGCATCCGCAAATTACATTGTCCAGAACACCTGTGTATGTTTAACAGATGTAAGCTATGTATATATTGAAATGCTGGTTATAATAAACTCAGAGTAGCCATCAGCCCTCTCTGCATCTATCCTGATGTGTACATTGGATTGCGACACTGACGCCTTTCGATTCAGTGTTAGCATGGGTGATGAGGACATCTTGGAAGGAAAGTTGGTCTTAAGCAGTGGTGATTTAGGAGGTTTCAATTGAAATAATGAATAACTAACAAATTTCACATCTTGGATTTGGGCTGGGGATGTGCTGAGAGACAATTATCCATGAAGATTTTCACATTTCTGGACACAGTCTGGCTTGTATAGGCAAAGGTTAAAAAATGATGAAATAGCAAACATGCCTTGAAAGTTAGTGATAGTGAATCACTCTGCAGAGATTTAGAGACGTCCCCAGAGCCATCTGCTTACACTCCAGGATGGCAAAGCTAGAGAGCTTCCCCTCGCCCTCCTCTTCCCATCCCCAGACATTTGACATTTGTCATATTCCAGGGCAAACCAGTCCCTCCCTCTCCCTCCTCTCTTTCTCTCTCAATCTCCATCTCTTCTCAAAGAGAAGGAGCGGATTGTACCACCCCGCCCCAATACCATCTCTGAATCTCATCACTGCTCTCCTATGTTGCACCTCCATTGCACATGCAGGGTAACAGGAGGCTCTCACATCCAGTGAGGATTAGGACTCCGGGAGCTGATACTCAGATGCTCTGTGAGTGACACACTGTCTATTCTCTGATCGAGAGACCTCAGCTTTCCTGTCACAAGATGAATTGCAATGAATAATTAGTGATTTCTTGGCAAAAGGCAACGGAGAGAATGGCTCAAAATTGTGGCCCTCAAATTTTACTCAATGAAGTTCTTACTTCTGAATGACAGCATCATTACATAAAGAATCAAGCCAACCAACATCTTCACATTTTTGGCTGAGATTTCTCTCTCTCTCTTTTTTTCTTTTTGTTGGTGAGGACAATTCACCCTGAGCTAACATCTGTGCCAATCCTCCTCTATTTTTTGTATGTGGGCTGCCACCACAGCATGACTGATGAGTGGAGTAGGTCCATGCCCAGGACCTGAACCTACAAACCTGGGCCGCAGAAGTGGGGTGCATGGAACTTTAACCACTCAGCCACAGGACTGGCCTCTGAGATTTCTCATTTTTTAAGAAGTAATATCCAACATATTTCTACTCTCAAGCTGCTTCACCCCACCCACATAACGTTCATCTGGATTAAGTGACATATGTACTCTATCAAGTCATTTCTAGTACTAGAAACTAAGTGAATATATGTCTTGTATAATTTTGGTCTGAAATTAGAAAAAAGTAAATGCCTGGTAGCTTTCCTTAGGTTTTGCTTAGATTCCTGGATATTATATTTTATTTCCCATTCAGAGTAGTTTTTCTCTAAATGTTTCTTTCTAACTCTGTGTTTCTAGAATTAGAAACACTGACTGACTCTTATATCACTTTTATTTCTCTCTCTTGCTAAGCGAATTTATTCCTACTATCCCCAATATTTCACATTTTTGACAACAGCATTTGACAGAGCTCTCTTTAAAGTAGCTATAACCTATCAGATGGAGAGAGTGTTTTGCATAGTGAACATCAAGAAGAAATATACATCCCACAGAAAATGATAGCATAGCCTATGACGTTAAAAAATAAACTTCGTAATATTGAGTTCACACAAAATTATAACAGTACGTATTTTCATAATGACAACTATTAAATTGAAATATTTTAATCATTTCAAACAGGTAAAATTATTTTTACAGATTTAATCTTCATTTTAAGTATTTAAATTTATAAATACAAATTACCACAATTTTTCATTTGATAAAATTGACTGCATCACTTCAGAACTTGTTAGCACAGACCTCACACATCGTAGGTCCCTTAAATATTGGCAGCAGGAATAAAATTGACGGATACCATTCTTGATATTCACGAATGCTGTTACTATCCGTGTCAGCAAGGTAGTTTAGCAAGCCTAAAAAGACTCATGGTTTCTTGATGGAATATCCATGTTAATATTACCACAGCGCTTTCATAGGTCGTGTTACCAATCTCTGCCCCAAATGAGTAGACATTTTTTACTATGCTGTTCAGGTTTTGTCTAATCACCCACATTCTTCACACAAGTTCACACTTGGGACAAAGACGCCTGCGACTTTTCTCAGGGTACAAACAGTTGTGACTTTGAAAGTCTAACCTCTGGACCCAACACTACAAATATAATAGAAGTAAATTATTCCACCTTATTTGTGAAAACAGGCGGGAAGACAGCAAAGCGAAGTAAAAGTAAGATGAATGTTAGATTGTAAACATGGCAGGGCTTGTTCTAGGGTTTGGGTTCCCACAGTTGCAAACACCCACTCCGCCCACGGAGAAAACAATTTCTTTCTAGCCCAAAACATCATACCTTATTGTACTTTGTATCCATATACCATAATGTCCTGAAGGGTTTATATTTAAAGGGAAAAAGTGAGATAGAAACAGCAGCAACTCCATTAGAGAGGTTGGAAGCAGCTGCCAACTTTGTGCCAATTTTGAGACCCAGGCTCTGGTCATTCTGATGAAACGCCTGTCATTCATGGGCTCAGGTGTTTAGTGTGAAAGACAATAAAATAAATATTATAATCCAAACCTTTCAGAACTTTCTTTATTAAAAGAAAAAAGTTTGCATTTGTCACTTAAAAAAAAAGATCTCAAGAATATTTACATATATTAACTCATTTTATCCTCGTATTTTTCCCTGCAAATTTTGTGGGGTAGATATTATTTGTATTATATGAAGGACGTCCGTGAGAATATTGCATGATCGTTAATGCCAGAGCTGCAGCCATCACTAGGTCTGCTCTTGTGGCCTTTAAATTACCCATGCAGGCTGAGCACCCGGAGACTGAGTCTGTGCACACCTACAGTCATACACCCGGCCCACTGCCTGCTGGAGGAGAAACTGTGCAGGTCACTCCCGGGACACTGGTTCCCCTTTTATATCACGTGTAGCTCCGCGATGATGATGCTTCTTACTCCTGCTTCTTTCACTTCCTCTTTATCAATCCTCCTTTCAGATACCCTATTCACACTTACATTAAAATTTCTAACAATAGAGTAACTGGGATACATACAGAACTTTGGATGAAGTTTATAGCGGAAAAAAACAGGTTGCAGTGCTAGGTTATGAAGAACAAGGAACAAAGACAAGGACGTGGGATGAACAAGGATATATACATACAGACTGTTCTCCTGCAGGTGAGCAGAGTTTTATTGCATATTATGGTTAAAGGTTGAGAGTGTGAGCGTAAAGGCCAGAGAGCTGAGCAGGGTGACCTTTTGTGCATACATCCTAAGAGCTTACCTGGACGGGAGAAGGACAACTCACTGCTAAATGCAAACCCCGGATCAGAATTAAGTTTATCTCCTCTTTCCTTTAATGTCTCATAAGGGCAATGTGCCAGATACTGATGTTGGCCGTTTAAAGATTCTTAAACTTTCTCGAATTGATTTTATTCCTTTTCTTCTCTGTTGGAACTGATTGTTGTATCTGCAATGCCAACTGAGAATAATATTTTAAATTCTTGTTCTTCTGAACTAATACTTCTGCTTTAGATGGTGAATGTGATACAATTTCCTGTATTTCTTTTTAAGGCGATTATATTCTTCAGTTATTTTAACCTGTGAGTTCATTTTCCCCAGGGATATACCTGCTCAGTCTGGTACTTTTCATGGAGGAGGGCTAAAGACCCCATTTTCTGAGTTTAAGTAGAGGGAGGAGAGCCCCAGCCCCACAGAGAGCTGGACAGAACTCTTGCTTGCTGATTCTCCTCTGGTTGGGATCTCAACCTTAAAAACCTAGGACATAGAGGCTTCAAAATTATTACACTCTATTTGACAATTAACACGCCCTGGAGGGGAGGGAGATTGGAGGAAAAGGAAGGAATATTGAAGAGCATCAACTCCTCTTTCATGAGGACATGGAGCTACCCTGATATTCGTCTATGGACTCCAGTACCATGGACTGGCTAGGGTTGTTGCCATGATAGTTCAGCCTGAAGGTGCAAGCGATGATGGTCTCAAGGCAATGTGGAAGAAAAGCAATTGTCCCTTTTTCAAAGAAGGGTTATTCCAGCCTATCCAGCTCTTCCACTCAGGAGTTCAAGGCAGCCGTCAATCACCTTAGGGTTTTCTAACGTTTGTATTTTCTTCAGAGCTAGCTGCAATTCTAAGGTCAACATCTTAAAGCTTGACATCTCCCTGGGGTAATGACTTCTTCAAAGACTCGCCCCAAGCCATGCTGGTGGGGAGAGATTTGTGATAGCCTCAGAGCCTAAAATCAATTCAATCTTCCTGAGAAAAATTCTTTGTAACCAAGATTACTCACAGACTTCCAAAATTGTAAACCTTGTGGAAAAGAACTGAAGACACAGTGCCTCAAACTTCTTATTTTCAGGAGAGGAAATGAAGAGTTTAGAAAGGTCACATCAGCGATTTCTTAGTAGAATCAGAACTACGATCTAACTCCCAACTACTACTCAAATATTCTTTTCCCCAAGTCTGCTCTAAAATTTAATTTCCTCATGAAATCAACTCTGTGATAAATATTTCTGAAATGAAGAAGTTATTTATGACAAAAAATTATGTTCTTGCACAAAGAACGTAATCATTTCTCCCTCTTCTCGCTAAAAAGACAGCATAATCTCACAGTTCTCGAAAAGCATGTTGTAACTGGTGATATGAATAGATAATACAAAGCCCAGCACTGAACAATCGAAAGCCAAGCCTCAATGAGGGAATGCTTTTCAGAAAAAAATTCTCATTCAATTTTTAATGTTTGTGTGATTTTCCTTCTTCATTCTGTAAAAAGTAATTGCCATTAGAAGAAAATACAGATAATTAGATACATTTTGAAGGTTGTCTTCTGGGTCCACACAGGACACCAATGCTCTTTGCAGAGAGCAGATGGTACGCTCAAAGAGGTAATTTTTTAAATGTAATGAACGTAACAAAGGGACTATTTGCAGTGGTGAGGTCAAGGTTAAAGGAACTAAAGCAGAGATGATGAATCACACAGACCCAGCAAAAGCAGAAAGTCGGTACCTCTCCTTTGCCTGATGTGACAACAGAGGGGGATGATGTCAGAACTTGACAAGAAGCGCGAGCTGGGATCACAGCAGAAAGGTCACTTAACTGGGTCTGAGGTTACGAGCAGAAGGACATAGTCACTGCTGAGGCCTAGCAGGAAGTAAACGGAAGAATACATGCTCTGACCACTCTCTCCTTTCAAATACCAATTTCCTGCCAGGACCTCCAATTGGCTGAGCCAACCAGAATCTAGGGGGAAAAGGAGGTAGAGGGAAGCAGTCTGCAAAGGTCAGCCTTCCTGGGCACAGAGCAGGGTAGAAATGGGAGGAGAAAAGACCTAGATGCACAAACAGAAGATAATCAATAGAGCCACTATTATGGATGTTGTGTTTTCAAGCAGCTGAAGGCAATTCTAACTGACATCTCCTAACTAACACAGTGGGACAAACACCACGCTAAAGTTACGATCAAATTGCTCAGAGGGCAAAGGAAGCAGTAATTTACTCTGCCAATTTGAGTCAGAGAAGGTTTTAGACTGTGGTATAAAAACTGCATGCTGAATGGAGAAAAATAACTTGAGCAGAGAGCCAATCAGGGCATTAGTAATGAGTGGCTTGGCTTGCCTTGAGCATATGAGTGGAGTAAAGTGGTGTTTAGGAAGCTGCAGACTGTATGGCCAAAAAGTATGTTAACATTTGATTTCTAAAGATTTTGGATAAATTCTGTCAATAATAAGGGGAATAAATAGAGGATAGACCAGATATTAAGAGAGATTGTGATAATATGAGATGTAGCGAGCATGACTTCCTGCCAATGGAACATCCTGCTATCTTGAAGGAACTATGTAGAATTAAGTTCATTTGATTTATTCTTGTTTTCATGTGGACGCAGCGTAGTCTCTGTCACATGGTAGGCACTTAATAAATTTTGATTGGGACAGGGGTGAATCCAGATTTTGTGGGGCATGTATATAATTTTGGAAACTAGTTTTAAGAAAAAGAATAAAAATTATGAAAAAAAAAATTAGATGCACGGTTTCAGAAGTGGCCATGCAATTAAGTGGCCCTGAAACCTAAATCTTAACTTGATAGTAAATCGGCCTCTGCTCTGGTTTGGATAAATGGATGCTGCATATAATTGTGTAGACAAGCACAATAAGAGTAAACTTTATAATAGAGAAAAATACTGTGTAAGCAAAAGAAGCATCTGTAACTTTTCTCATTGTTGGAGTAGGCAGAAGAGTGGGAAATGATTGCTAAAACTTTTAGGCCAATGGTAGGCTGCTCAATAGTTAATTGATTCCAAAAATACTTATGAGTGTATATAATGCACCAGGAATTAGGCTAGAAAATATAGAAATTAGGGAAAAGATATAGTGATTCCTTCTAGGTAGCCCATTCTAATGGGAGAAACGAGGAACTCTGTGGTCAATACATGAAAACGGTGCTGGGAGGACACAGAGAATTACCTACACTAGTCGTGATTCTCAACACTTGGAATTGTGAAGAGATTTCACATGGGAGATGTAAGCCAGAGCCCTTTCATCAGGGAACTGATGTGATCACATTTTCATTTTGGAAAACTTTTTGTTAGCGGCACAATGGAGGCAGGATAGGTGATCGTGTCAGCAGGGAAGCTACTGCAGAAAAAGCGTTGTGGGTTTGAGGTGGGAAAGGACATAGTTAATGATAGACAGAACTATGACGTGGGCAATGTGTACTGAAGGAGAGAAAATTTTATCTGACAGAATCAATAGAATTCGATTCTGGACTGTTGGACTGTCTTCTGTATGAATGGAAGAGAGAAAAGGAGGAATACCTAGTTTTGGGATTAACTGGCTGTTTCATGATGCTGTTAACCCAAGTACAGAATATAAAAAGAATATCAGATTGTGGAGAAATGTTAGTGAGTTTGGGTTGAGATATATATGTTACATCTGATCTTCCTGTGAGATATGAAGGTAAGACCACCAGTAAGCAGGTGAGTACAAATCTGGAGCTCATGGGCAAGGTCTGGCTTCAAGACAGAGAGCTGGGTAATGGATATACACATGGCAGTTGGAGCTATGAGCATGATGGGTGTCACAAGTGAAAGCTGGATTGACTTCAACTACAAATAAGAAAAAAATAAACCTGAATAACAGTGGCTTATGCATGAAAATATTTACTTATTTCCACATCAAGTTTCAGAGCCATTCATTCCAGGTCTTGAACGGCGCACTAATACACAAAATCCAGTGTAACCCAGCGTTTCAATTGCCCCCTGTAAACAGCTCTGTAACAAAATTGCCCTCAGATTTAGAGGCAGAAAACAAACATTTCTCATGCTCAGGTTGTGTGGGTGAGGAATTTGGGTGGGTCACAGTGGGGTTGATGCTTGCTCACTTCAGTGTTGAGAGCGTCAGCTGGAAGATTCAAAGGCCCAGGGCTGGATGCATGTGAAACCTTGCTTAGTTACAGATCTGGTAGTTGTGCAGCTCCATGTTGTCCTTTCACACATGCTTGCTCATAGCTGCGGGGCTGGGTCCTAAGGGTAAGTGTCCCAGGAGGGAAGAGACTGGGTAAAAGCTGTGTTTCCTTTCATGACCAAGCCCCAGATGTCTTGCAATGTCGCTTCTACCGCATTCTGTTCTTTGAGGCCATCCCAGTCTCACCCACGTTCCAGTGGAAAGGAAATCACTCTTCCTCTTCATGAGGAGTGGCAGCAGTAACAAATTCTAGAACAGTATCTGAGATCTGAACTATTGCTGTGCTCATTTTTGATAAAAACAATCTACTACAGTCTGGATTCTTCCCATGTATTCATTTGCCATCTCCATAGTGTGACCCTCATCCTCCTGGTGCAAAGTTTCCTCTCCAGGACAGGCAGCAGGATACAGGGAGGATGTATCCAGGCCTCTCCTAAGAAAATTCCTAAAAGCCGACACAGAAAACATCCGTTTATATCCCCTTGGCCACAAGGTAGTCACATCTTCACATCTAGCTGCAAGAAAAGTGGGGCAATGTATTATTCCGGGTGGCCATTTTTTCCCAGCTAAAAATTAAAACACATGGGAAAAGAATCAATTAGCGATCTCTACTATGAGAGAGTAAAATTAGTAACAATATGAAATTTGCTTTGTTTCTACATAGAATTTCAAACACAATTGCAACGCTTCCAAGAAAGTTACATTGAAAAATAGCTCTAGTTGCTATTTTGGTAAAAAAATCAGTTCTTTAGAGATACATAGCTTCTATTGTACCGGGTAAACTCACGAAAATTATGATATTCATCATTTTAAAGCAAATTGTTCTTCAAGAGTGCCAATTTTACTGTCTGCTAACTTGACTTCCCCCGTTTCAGAGCCCTGCTTATTTGGTTTGTTTGACATCAAGTCAAGACAGTATTAAAGTGAGGATTGTTGACAGCTGCGTAGGTCAGTTCTAAAAGATCAATTTGAAATGAATGGATTGAAGAAAGAAGTTTACTGGCAAATATTTGTTGCTCAGGCTTGGCAATGCCATCATTGATTCTGATCAGGGCTAAAAGTACTATGCTCTTCTTCCATATAAAAACATTTAAAGTGCAGTTTTCTGAACACTGTAGAACGGTGTAATATAAAGGAATAATAAAAGGGACTACCACTACCACAGCAGTGAAAACGAAGGACAAAATAATAGCAAGAGACACTACTGGCTCTGTTTTCACCTACACGCCATCATTCAGCTTGTACCCTTCGGAACCCTACTTCCTCAACCTCTTAGTGTGCAATGCTCTAAAATGGAGAAATAAAGTTAGAACTTTTGATGCTGCATGGTTTCTCAAAACCTTGAATATTCCAATGAATGCAACAAATCTCCAACAAGAGATGCATACTGCAATATTTTCTAAACCTATTTGTTCGCAGAATTTATTTCTCACAAATAATCTTGAAAGAAGTAAACATCTCTAGATCCCTCTGCCTTGGGAAAGAGAAAGCTTGTTCCCTATCTTTGCCTCTCCCTGTTTTAGTTATAAGCATAATCTCAATCACATACAGTTATGCTCGTCCTCATACCAGAATCACTCAAAAATGTATGACTGTATTAAATAGTAGGTGATAGCTAGGTGTGGGGAATACACAAATTTAACTCATAGGGATATTTTCAGCTTATACCAAGGAACTCAAGAAGCGGTAGGGGAGACACACGGCCACAGACAATTGTGTGTCCTTTGCAGAGTCTGGGATGTATTAGTATCATCAGGCGTGGCTCCAACCCCAGCCTAGTTTGTGATATAGTTCTGAGTAATTCTCTGGTAAATTTAATCTCAAGTCTGTTTCTCTACACGTCTTAAAGTTCCTATGGGCTAAGATCCTATAGCAAATTCTTTTGCTGGTTAACTAGCCATAAATATACAGAATTATATTTATGTTCTACATTATGACTGGAATGATCTTTAAAAGTGAAAATTGAATTCCACTGCCAAACCTCATCATTGTTGAGTTCTTTCAGTGATGCACAATGGGATGAAGTCCAGGCTCCTTTGAATGATATACAAACTCCTCCTCAACACCACTTCAGCCTTGGCTTCTATTCTTTCTCATCGTATGTTCCACGTGAAGTTTCACATCTCCAACGTAATAAAAGTCTTATTTTGGGCGTGTTAAGTTTGGGTTACCCATGAACATCCACTAAAAAATATCTAGAAAAAAATTGATTTACAAGTTTGGTATTCTGCAGCATTCAGGGATAAGAGAATAGATTAAAAAGCACAAACATATGGTGGAAGCTAAAACCCTAAAAATGAATCTGAAAGCCGGGTGAATGTGAACCAACCTGTAATCATCAAAACTATCATAAATAAGAAAATTAAAAGTCCTGAGTTTTTTATATGTATGTGGTTAGCGCAACCACCAGCTCAGATGGACGTGTGGGTTTATAGGCCCAGGGTGGTATAGTTTCCTGTTGCTGCTGTAACAAATTACCACAAATTTAGTGACTTAAAACAACACCAATTTCTTTTCTACCGGTTCTGGAGGTCAGAAGTCCAAAATAGATCTCGCTAGACTAAAAGCAAGGTGTTAGCAGTGCGATGTTCCTTCTGGAGGCTCCAAGGCAGAACTGGTTCCTCGACTTTTCCCGTTTTGAGAGGCTGCTGTATTTCTTGATACCCACTCCTTCCTCCACCTTCAAAGGTAGCGGAGTAGCATCTTCAAGTCTCTTGACTCTAATTCTTCTGCCTCCCTCTTCCACTTAAAGGCCAAAGAAGTTGTATTCTGCCCACTCCGATAATCTAAGATCATCGCCTTATTTTTAGGTGAGCTGATTAACATTTTTAATTCCATCTGCAATCTGAATTCCCTCTTGCCATATTCACATAACATCTCCACACGTTCAAGGAATTAGGACATGGACATCTTTGGGGGTTTGAGAGCAACGGCCTGCCTAACACAGGTGGCAATGGGTGTTAATCTTTGGGAGAATACCCTACTTTCCGTCTTGTTCTCCTCCCCTTCCGTCTCCCCTGTAACCCTATGCTTGGATTGATTCTGTCTTAGTTGGAAACATCTAGAGGGGTTTCTGTACTCCTGACTGGGCATTGACTGAAATAAGGCAGTGAGGTCTGGATTGATCTGACCAACATAAGAACTTTCCAGGCAGAGGAAACAGTCAGGACAGTCCCTGAGGCTTCAGAAGATGCGGGGTGTTCAAAGACGTACATGAAGGCCAGTGTGGCTGGAGCAGGGGAGGGGAAAGAGCAGAAGGAGGGGTGCAGATGAAGGTCCAGGGAAAGACCTCGATTCATTCTGAATGAGAGGGAAGCCGTGGGAGGGGTTGACCTGAGCACACGACCGACTTCAGCTGGCTTAGAATTTTAAAGGGATCATTCAGATTATATGGAGACTAAACTGCAGCTGTGAGTTTGAAACATCGAGATTCCTCCATGAACATCTTAATACAGTGACAGCATTGTATTATATTTAATGCACCCACTCTGACTTCAGCAGATTTTTCAATCCTTGTTAGCATCAAAATCCTTTAAATATTTTATATGATTTGATTTTTTACATGTTCTTCTGGCTATTGAACTCCATTCAAATTGAAGCACAGTGTGCCTCATACCTACCATGTTCCTTTCCTTTTCCTTTCAGGTGCAGCTAAGTCATGTACTAAAAACCACCCTGAGGTTATCATTTGTGTCTTCAGCTATTTTGCTCTCTAAAGAATTTAAAAAAAGAGAGAAAAGCAACACACAAAAGAAACATAAGTAAACCTCTCAAGAGAGGGAGTTATTAGCATCAAATCTTCTTATGTGTTGCAATTTCTTGCTTAAGCATCTATAATATAGAATTACAATGATCAATTCAGATTAATTACAGAAAAGTTTCATATATTTTTAAAAAGTATTTTTGCTAGCATATCTTATTTGGGACAAAGTTTTTGTCACTAAGATTTTAGAATGGTGGATTCTTTTTCTTCCAGAAACATTGCTTATATAGTTAGTAAAATTCCATTAAGTTTCTAAAAAAAAGTTTAAAAATTCAGATTTATCTTAGTATAGGAAAAGAAATGAACACTCACCCAAAAATAAATTTATTAGATGGTGAGATTTTATCTCTTTTCATCAGCTCTTTGCTATTCCCTTTTATCTAAAGCATTGTATAAAAATTCAATTAAATAGCATTCTGTGATTTTCATCTTCCTTATAAGGCTGTTGCAAAAATCCATTAATTTTCACACTGTATTTGAAAATTAAAGTTAAATAGGAATGATGAGTCATTGTCAATATGTTGATACAGACGCAACCATAGGTTTGTAGTCCCTTGCAAATGTTATGTATTTTGTGGGTATTCATTTTATAACAGTATTCAGCATATATTTGCCATCTTATCCTGAAAATGAGTTCCAAACAGTTGCTTATAGATTTCCCCAAAAGACACAAAGTCAAGAAAAGGTAAATATACTACATCCCCCCTTTTATAGGGGGAAAACTGTTAGAACTACTTCTCCGAGAGGGAAAATGAACTTGCTTCCGGAAATCCATTTGCTAATATTCTGTTTCATATCAGTTTATGTCTTTACCTTAAAAACTCAGTGTATATTCAACTATTGTATTTGAACTACAATAAGGATTTGAACTGTATTAACATACCTACAAAACATAGATTTTTGTATGCTATTAGTTAAAAACTAAACAAACTATCAATCTTCTGCACTGTATAAAGGATACATTATGAAAGATGATGTGACAGTGAGTATATTTAAAACTTCATCACAATCCCTATTACGTGACGTGGCTCATTTTCCTCATCTGTAAAGTGGGGGATGTAGTAGGACATATTCTCCAACTTATTTTGAACGTATGATTAAAGAGCCGTAGAGGCAGCGAGTATTGAAATGAAAAGTTACAAGAAGACAATTTATTTAACATACCCTTGACTCCCAACAGCATTTAAATATATATTTATTCCTCAACATATATAATGTATCATAAAAATCACTGTGTCAGTTTCCACTCAGTGTGGAAAATCACAATTTCCACCCTAATGAGCTCCATCATTAAACTGATGAAAAGTTATAAAAGCGACATTCCTTTTCATTCTTTTAAGAAGCATTGCTATATAACTTGATCAGATATTAGTACTTCATGGTTAAAATATTCTCTTTGTTTCTTTTTTTTCCCCTTTCTCAGCTATCATTATTATTACTATTTTTATTATTGCTGTTATTTTTGACCTAGAATTTTAAGCCTGGGCAACATAAACAATTAGATCTTAAATGACACAACAAGATTGAAAGTCCCTTTAATTGCTTATAGAACACATCAGTGTTTTCTTAGAATAAATATCAAACAACAATCTTTCCTAACAGAAAAATGTCAAGTCTATTACATTTAGTCCAAGAGTATAAGACTTTCTGGGAAAGGAGTGTTTTAAGGCATATTTAAAATCATAGTTGAAGTAATGCAATGAAAAATCAGAGCATTTGAAGGAAATTAAGTAATATTTTGGGAGGTTTAGAAAATAGATCATCAACTCAATATATAAGCATTCCAGTTAGTTAGTTGTGCCTATAATGGCTTCTGCTCTCGTGTTTTTTCACCGCTGTTGCGAACAGAGAACCTGGTATACCTGGCCATTGAATCAGCACAAGGCAGGGACAACACTTAGTCTAAGGCAAGAAGGGCTCCTTCATAAACTTTAGAGAACCTTGTCCCGACAGGAAGAGTAGTACTAGGACCAAAGGAATGTGCCCCTTCTGAGGCTGGGCTCCGCTTCTAAGCCGCAGTCCAGGTACCCAAGATGCTAGGCTTTAATGCTCCAACAGCTCCAGGCCTTCATCATCCAAGCCCGACAAGTCTCCCTTCCTCAGGTCCTAGCTAATAAGGATGGATCTGGAACCTTGATCCGGGGGTAGGGCTACTCCTAAGCCCAAGAGATGGTCAATGGCAGCTTTTTTATTGGTGGGGATTTGTGTGTGAAGAGACGGGAATATGCAGTGTGGGATGTCAAAACACTGTGTATGGAGTCCTCACAATGCTGATTAGAGAGGGATGAGTATGGATTCTAAACTTGAATTTGATCTGTCAGCCTCATCTTATATTGAGAAATGTAAGAAGACAATGGAGATAGGGTGACTGCTAGGGGCCACTGATGGAGGAGAACATGTGTAAAATAATGGAATTTAGGGCCCAGTTCTTTAGGTTTTAGGGGCAGGCCCAGGGTGGAACAAACCAAAACAGAACTTTATGTTCATTTCTTTTTGTCGTCTTAAAGTTAATTAAATGAGAGTGTTCTTCCATTGCCCCAGGATAAATTTACTGTCTCAGGAAGGTCTGACAGTTTAATGATGCACTTTTTGATATAAATAAATTTTTACAATGCAAAATGTAGCCTCAATTTTATAATTAATTGTATTTTTGAACATCTTATTCAATCCATTAATCTTCACACTTCTCTCTGCTCTTCCATATTAAGTAATAAAGTAAGTTGACATTTCTACAATTTGATTATTTTAGACTAACTAGTTTCTACAATATTTACAATTTATTTGAAAATACTTTATCATATGCAGTGTGGTATTCTGTAGGTGTCATTTTTGTTAAAATGTAATCCTGTACAGCTAGCATGTTAATGAAGAATGCATCATCTATACGTAGGCATCCAGCATTATTTCATAAAGGCTGCATGTCAGAGCCAGCTCCTATAGGGTTGTTTATCTGAACTTGATTAACGACTTACAGTTATCAAACGAACATAGTGAATGTCAGAAATGGATTTTTTTTCTTTTTGAGGAAGATTAGCCCTGAGCTAACATCTGCCACCAATCCTCCTCTTTTTGCTGAGGAAGACTGGCCCTGAGCTAATATCCGTACCCATCTTCCTCTACTTTACATGTGGGACACCTGCCACAGCATGGCTTGATAAGCGATGTGTAGGTTCACTCCGGGATCCAAACCAGCGAACCCCAGGCCTCCAAAGTAGAATGTGCAAACTTCACCGCTGTGCCACCAGGCCAGCCCCAGAAATGGATTTTTATTGGTGAAAATAATGTTCCATCAACTAGCATGAAAAATATTTCAAATAAGCTCTCTTTGATCAATTTAAATGTATTCTAGTTGTGTGGAATGGCTAAAATATTTTGAAACACTTCCTGCCCTGGATAAGCAGGATATAAAAATCCAGTGAGACAGGACAGCCCTTGGGGGTGGCACTAAAGGCTTGATTCTTAAAATGGTTCGTGTCCAGCCACTGGTCCAGGTGGATTTGAGATGCCAACTCTAGCTGTTATAAAATCCTGCCTGGCTCTGAAAAGCTGAGGGTCTGCCTTCCATGAACCTTTTAAGATGTGGTCAGGACACCTAAAAGGACTGAACTATTTATTCAAGCTGACAGATAAGCTGTTTGAACTGTTTTGTGCTTGCTTGCTACTAAACACATGAGTAATAAAGGTCTGCATGGGTGGCAGAGAATTTATTTTGGAACTTGCTTTTATTATAATCTGTTGAGCAGTTTGTGGGAGAGTGGTTAATTTCCACCCACATCAAACTTTTTTGAGGCTACAATGCATTACTCAGTCAACTTTGAAACACAAGTAAATCCTACAACATTCAACTACTGCTCTTTCAGATGAACCCAATGGAAACCAATATGAAAGGATCTGTAGCAAAGATAAAGGTTGGCTGGACTAGGGAACATGACTGTGATAGTGTCAGAGGGCATGGACTGAAAAAGAACTTCCATAAAGATTTATCAGGACGTGAGAATAGCAAATTCCTCTTGAGCAATCATTTCCAAAGGAGTTTTAAATGTCAAATTCTGCCACTGCCTCATTTCTCTCATCAAGTAATTCAAGGTTGCCTCAATTTCTGGTTCTTCAGAGACCATAAGCCAGAAACAGGCCTTCCATGAGCTGCCGAAGAGCCTTGCTCCATGAGGGGATCAAACAGAGTGTCAAAACCAGGTACACTGGAACTCACCCTCTGGCCTAAGGGTATTTCTGTGGCTCTTTCTATTCAAGAAGCCATTTGCTTCTTTCTAGAAGCCTGAGAGTGGAGACCGGCCTGACTCTCCCATTAAAGCCCAGGAACAATGACCTCAGCCCCCTGCTTTATAGGGCCCATCAGGTTCTGTTCCCTGTCTTTTGGGGTGTGTAAGGTCCCTCTACCTTCCCCCAGGATTTAAAGTCCCAGCTACCCCCATCTTTTTGGGGGAAGCCTCAGCACTAGTAGGGATATAATTCATTCCCCTTCCACTCACACGCACCCTACAGTGTCATCTCCCATCTATTTCACTCCTTTTTACCATTCTGTACAGAATCCCTTCTGCCTTTGTCATCTTCCCAAGATTCTATATCCGAATCGGAGGACAGTCAAAATCACTGCATTTATTCCTAGCTCTCACTCTCTAGAAGCACGTCATTTGCTGCAACCTTTCCTGATAGATTTTGAGATAGATTATAAAATGCATCGATCAATGATAATAAGGAACTTCGTGTTTATTTGAATTTAACTGGGAAATAAAGAATTAACAATGATATATTCATTTGAGGTAAAATGTGTTGGGTGTTTTAAGTAGGTCTGTTTAGATTTTACTCCCCAATGACTTAAAACACCTCGGTTCAAAAACTGCATAGCCTTTGTAGAAAAGAGCAAGGCTCAAGCACTTTCCCACACACCGAGAGTGCAGATATAAAGCTATTGTAATTCAGAGCATAGAATTGGCATAGAGATAGAACAGCAGGCCAATGGAATTAGACAGCTAAGAAATAGATCCAAATATGCCATGGTCATTGCCGTTTATGACACAGGTAACAATACAGTGAAAGGAGGAGAATAACGCTTTAAGTTAATCATGTTAGGTCAATTGGATACTTACAAAAATCAGTTTCGGGTGAATTATCAATCTAAATGTAAAAAGTAAAATAATAACCTATAAGACTATGTAGGAAAGCATTTTTCTGTAGTGGTAGCAAATATGTCTTAATCAGTAGACAAAGATTGTTAGACCCAAAGAAAAAAAAGTTAAAAACTGAGCTGCATTAAACTGAAAATTTCTGTTATTCAAAATATACTCTTCAGAAAGAAAACATCCAACTATACAGTGGTAAAATACATAATATACATTTTACAATTCAATTTTTTTTAAAAAAGGATAAAAATAGAAAATGGGCAAAAGAAGTGAACGTGTATTTCACAAGAGAAAAAAAACCATATGGCAAATATATGCATCTAAAAAAGTGTTTAACTTTTTAGTCTTTAGGGCAATACACATTAAAATTATCACAAGAAACTACTATACGTCCATGAGAATGGATGAAAAATAAGGATATGGGGCAAATGGAACTCTTGTGCATTGCTGTTGAGTGTAAATTGGTGAAAATACTTTGGGAAACCCTTTAGCAATATCTGCTAAAATTAACCATATTCACACCTATAAGCCAGCAATTCCAGTCCCCCATATTCAATAGAAATTAGTGTATATATCCACCCAAGACACACGATCTGTATATAGTAGTACTATAAGATTAGTCAAGGGGCTAGCCTGGTGGCACAGACGTTAAGTGTGCATGTTCCACTTTGGTGGCCCAGGGTTTGCCGGTTCGGATCCCAGGTGCAGACATGGCACTGCTTGGCAAGCCATGCTGTAGTAGGCATCCCACATGTGAAATAGAGGAAGATGGGCACAGATGTTAGCTCAGGGCCAGTCTTCCTCAGCAAAAAGAGGATTGGCAGCAGATGTTAGCTCAGGGCTAATCTTCCTCAAAAAAAAAAAAAAAGATTAGTCAAAAACTGGACACAACCCAAATGCTGTCCAGCAGAAGAACAGACAAATAACTTGTAATAAAGTATTCGTAAATGTAATACTCTACCACAATAAAAATACTAATTTTCACATTGCCACATGCAAAAACATGGAAATATCTCACAAAAACAATGTTAAGCAACAGAAAGCAGAAACAAAAGAGTACAATTTCAGGAATGTAAAATATGAAAAATTCACAACAAGGTAAATCTATGGTGTTGGAAGTCAACGTAGAGTTTGCTTTTGGCGGGATAGGGCCTTGGAAGGGCGTGAAGGACGTTCCTGATGTGCAAGTAATGTTCTATTTTTTTATTTGAGTCCCAGTTATATAGATGAATTCATTTTAGGAAAATTTTTTGATTTATCATTTGTACACTTTTGGACATATGTTAAAATTCATAAAAGTTTACTTATTAAAAATTGTTAATTTAATAATTATTTGCAAATAAACCTTATTTTTTATTTTTAATTAAGTAGCAATCACAGAAAGTGTATTCAAAAGCAAAATACAAAATACACATAGGATATAAATAGCATCTATTTTTAAGTTCACATGAATTTTAATTTTTAAATTTGAATTACAATTAAAACAAAGCAGGAAAAATCAACTCAATAGATCATAAAACTGTTTTTCAAATCTATTAATCTACTATCAGCAATATTAAAGGTCAAAGATAAAAGAAATGTCTTTGCTGTCAACTCTCTAACAGCAAGTCCGAAGCCATTAAAATATTTGATGCACCACATTTGGGTGCTTCTCATAAAATAGTGCTCTTGGTGGAATTAGTACTTATATAATGTGTACAGTGTTTCATATCCTCATTTCTCTAACTTTAGAGAACTCACTAGAGAAGATTGTTCTTGCTGCCATCTGTACTTACACTCAAATTCTTATATCTCACTGCACAACAATATATTTAACAACAAAGATTTTTGAGTGAGAAAAGCCTGAGATATGAAGTGCATCAGAGATGAAAGCGGTTGATTGAGCTCGCTATAAGCCAGGCTCTCTGTGATCAAACCAACACAAATCTCTGACCTAATGAAGTTCACAGTTCAATAGGCAGTGAAGAGCAATGGATAAGTTCACAAGCGAAATACTCCTCATAGGATATGATTAAAAATAATATGGAAAAAAAAGAGGGAAGAGGGAAAGAGAGCATGGAGTAGGAGGTTGTTTAAAATATAACATTTGAGCAAAGACCAGAAGGAAGTGAGGAAGTTGACCATGAGAACATCTGGAGGAAGGAAGTTCTAAAAAGGGAGGCAAGCCAGTACAAAAGCCCTGAGGTAGAAGTGTGCCTGCAATTCCGTACTTGGAAAACAGGAATGAAGCCAACTGGACAGAAATACAGCGAATAAGGGCATGAATAGTGAGGTCAGGGAGAAAAAGGAAGGTCAGATGGGATAAAGCATAGTAGGACCCTCTAAGAATTTCTGGTTTTCTCTGCTTGTCAAAGCTATTGGAATGTTTTGAGCAGAGATGTGACGAAAATCTGCCTTGTGGAGTGAGAGTGAAAAGAAACAAGTTAGCAAATTGTCGCAGCTCTTCTGAGGGGAGATCATAGTGGCTGAGCAGCGTGCTATCGGCTAAAGAGATGAGAGCTTGTCAGAACACAGCATATCATGAATCTGATCAACTGACAAGATTAGTGGACAGATGGGATGAGGAGTGTGAGACAAAGATGGGAGTCAAGCAACTCTCAGGCTTTGACCTGAACATCTAAGATGGGGAAGACCGTGGAGGGCCTAGAGCAAGGAACGTGATGAGATGTTTGTTTGGGGGATATGTTAAATCACACATAGCAGTTGGGCTTCCAAGCGCAAATGTTGAATGAACGGATACAGATATCAATCTAAAATTCAAGAAAGTGATCTGTGCTGTAGATATACATTTGGAGAGTCATTAGAGGGTAGACGGCATTAAAAGTACAAGACTGGATGTAAGGTGGAACTGTAGATAGAGAAATGCAAGTCCCAGGCCCTGGAGGACACATATATTTAGAGGTTAGCTTATGAGAAGGAATCACAAAAGGTCTGAGACCTTCCCCTGAGAGAGGAAGAAATGTTATGAGTGTATTATTGTAGCATCTCTCCCGTGGAAATGTTTCAAGGGCGAAGTCAGTATGTCAAATGTTGTTGATGGGTTAAGTAAGAAGAGGATTCGGAACTGGCAGTTGGATTTAGCAGCATAGAGATAATTGTGACAGTGACAGGGCACTTTCAGATGAAATAAAGGGAAGTGAGGCCTGAATGGAGAGGATAGGGTGAGAGACACTGCATTCAGAGTGTGTAGAAATCTCCTGCAAACAGTTTCACTTTAAGGGGAAGCACAGAATTGGAGTTGTAGCTATTAATGGAAGGAGATGTTGGGTCAAAAGAGGGATTTTTTTTTTTCCTTTAACATTCAAACATTGCACCATGCTTATAGCTGATAAGAATGTATGAGGAAAATAATAATGCTTGAAAGAGAAGCGAGAATTTCTGAGTAGATGAGAATGAATGGGACCTAAAATAGGTGGCATTAAATGTGAGATCTCTAGAAATAAGAGTGAAGGAAGTGTCTGAAAGGTCAGACATAGTTGAGCGGGTAGACACGGAGATAGGAGTTCGCAAAACTCTTCTGATTGACTTTTTTTTTTTTTTTCAGAAAAATAGCAAAGTAATTGGCGGAGAAAGAGGACGAATGAAAGATGGAGGTGGGAAAAAGAGACAGGAATATTTTCCTTAGCAGATATAATAGCGCCCCCTTATCCACAGGAAATACATACCCCATTGGATGCTTGAAACCTAGGATAGCACCCAGCTGTATGTATACTATAATTTTTCCTATACATACATGCCTATGATGAGGTTAATTTATAAATCAGGCACAGTAAGAGACTAACAACAATAACTTCTCTTTGGCATATCCGAGTTGCCAGCATCACTAGTCTTGTGCCTTGGGGATGTTATGAAGTAAAATGAGGGTTACTTGTACACAAGCACTGTGATAATGTGAAAGTCGATCTGGTAACCCAGATGGCTAATGAGTGACTAATGGGCAACACAAACAATGTGGATGCGCTGGACAAAGGGATGAGTCACGTCCCTGGTGGGATGGAGTGGGATGGTCAAGATTTCATCACACTACTCAGAATGGTGAGGAATTTAAAACTCATGACTTGTTTATTTCTGGAATTTTCCATTTAATATTGTCAAACTATAGCTGACCGTGGGTGTGGAAAGCAAAACTGCGGATAGAGGGGATGACGGTAAAAGCAACTATAAGAGCTTAATTGATGCCAACTATTCTTTTTAAAGCTTTCACATTTAATTTTAAATAGTATGGTTATAAATTTCAGAGCTAAAGTTACAATATACATAGAAATGAAAATTTCCTTGACAAACATATCATTTTAGAGAAAGCATAGCTTAGCCAAATCAAAGTATATGGACAAAAAGTAAGTAAGGGCAGTAAACATACCATCTTTCAAGGATTCAGCAGACTAGATAACTTGGACCAAAATTCCTATTGAGGACCACTAAAGAAGTTACACAATATATTGTTTTTGTCTACTTAAAGTTACTGGAGATATTAAGACAGTGAAGTAGTATTCAACTCACATCCAGGAGCACATGGAATACTAGTGAATTGAGTCTGGTATTTGGGATAATTTTTAAACTTTTAAACATCCATCATTCCAGAAAAGGCAACTAGGAGACTGAGAAGCTGAGCAGAGCATTTCAGACTCAAGCAAATAGCACGTAGGAAAACAACTGGTGTTCAGAATCACTAAGGAGAGGTTGGTAAATCTCTTGCTTCTCATTAAAATTCCAAAAGGTGAGTTCAAAATAGACTGGCCCTTGCAGTAATTGTCTCTCGGCTCTGAATTATCTGAATCCCTGAAACTGAGATTTGTTAATATTCTTGCCAGAAGCAAACTGAAACGCTCCTTGGAAGAAGATAACATCATTCTAGGGCTCAAATTAGTTATATAAATTTTAAGTACGGTATCCAGCACACAATGACAATTTATCAGGCACATAAGCAGTGAAGAAAACAGGAACACAAACTGGCATCACCAGCAGGGAGAAGAAACAGACCCACGAGGCTCCAGATAACAGAATTATCCAGCATAGAATTTTTTAAAACTGTGCTGTAATATTTGAGGGGAAAAAAAGCAGGTCAGTAACTTCCGATAATGAGCTTTCCTTAACTGAATAAAATACTTTAAATTTTATCTAATCAGGATGACTCTTTGCATAAGGCACACAATTTTAATAATACAGTAAACAGTAATTCATCTTATGGGACTATTCATTCACTAAGCCATTGACAGTAAATATATTTTGAGCGTTTGTTTCATAAGGCATGGTACTAGATGACTCCTTTATACACTTCTTTATTCATTTATTTAGGGACTAAGTATTGAGTGCCAATAATATTCCAAGCTGCATGCTAGCCAAGATGTGAGATATGCATTATTAATATGGCATTATTCTTGTCCACATGGATCATTAGATAGATAACTATAGTTATAATTATCTATAACTGGTTAAAAGATAGATAACTATCGTTATGATTAAGTTAAATAGGGAGGAGTCACATCCAACACAGCATAACAATACTTCAAATTATTGTATCCAAGTGTACAACCAGCCAACCATTTTCACTTAAACTAAATATCACATTATTATATGAATAGCCACTAAATTTCATTTTGTAGGCATTTGTTTCATTGCTCCAGCTGGTGTGTGTGAGTGTGCTTGTTTGTATGTGTGTATTGAAATTTAGATCCCCTCTCATTTTAAGGGAGCCCTCCCAGGTTTCATTATCCACTCATTTAATGAGTACACCTCTGCAGATTTCTTCTCACTATCAATCAAATAGAGAACAGCACTGGCTCAAGGACAGAGGCTTGTAAACAAAGAGGCAGAAACTGTTCTCTAGTCCAGAGATTGGCAAACCTTTTCTGTCAAAGGACAGATGCAGATAATAAATATTTTAGTCTTTGTGAGCTACATACAGTTTCCGCCTCATATTCTTCCCTGTATTTTTCTTACAACTGTTTAAAATGTAAAAACCATCCTTAGCTCATGGGTTATACAAAACAGGCTGTAGGCTGGATTTTTTCTGTAGCCATAGTTTGCCAACCCCTGCTCTAGACCGCGAGACTCATCAGTGTGTGTGCCACAGTCTGTTTGAGATCCCTCAACTGAGAGTGTGTTCTCCAAACTTTAAAATCATGGACTTCACACTGAGGATCTTAGGCTATCAATATATAGTACACGTAAAAGGCTATGTTAGAATTTCAAATTAGGTTCATGTATTGCACCTGTTTAATACACTTAGCAAGAAAGGTTAAAAAGCTTGATTTTGAGCTATCATAAATGCATCCTGACTTTTTGTAACTTTGCCTTCCATATCTAACTTTTGGAACACCATTTGATTTGGTAATTTTAGAATTTTTATGAGAATCGATTACATGCTTCTCTACACTGTATATTCTAAAACCAACCCTTTCACTTCTTCAGAATAGTAGACAGATCTTGAGTCTTGGCATGTAATTCCATGATTATACCCAATACTCTCTTCAGTATTTGAGGCAATAATATGCCTGGGCCTGAATCCTCACCATTTTAATAACATTCAGCTTTGTTACTTTTATTTTGAGTTTCTTTGACTTCAATTTCCTCTTAACCTAAAAAAAAATTCTTGAGAGCTAAAATACTTTCTTTCAAATTGAGTAGACAGGAGAAAAAGGTCTATATTTTTCTAAACTATTGAGATGATTCCCTAGTTAAAATAAACAAAATTGATAAATGCCTTTTTCAGTTGTCTAATGTTTTACATGATGCATAGTTTATTCTGGATTTCAGGCCTTTCCAGCTGTTTTACAGAATTTTGCCTTTGTTTCGTATCTCCACAGCTATTTTCTAGGATGAGACAACAGTCTTAGAATACAGGGTTTTTGACTAATAATGACACAGGTCTTCCAGACTGCAGCCTGGTTGATCTTTTCTTTTCTTTTTTCCCTTTGGGTAAAATTAAAGTGATCTGTGAAATCCCTCCCATCAAAGTGAAAGCGGGTAGTCATTAGATGTTTTTAGCAAAGTACCTTGATGGAGTGAATTTGCATACAAACAAAACTGCTTTTCCTGACTTTCGACATTTGCATGGATTTTTGCCAGGATAGTTAAGAAGAGAAATAGTGACAATAATAGAAATACAATTGCTGAAGTCTATGTACTTGAGGCAGAAAGTCACCACTTTACTAAGTGAACAGAAAGCTGCTGCTGAAAGAAAATCCAAAGGAATCTGAAGTAAGTAAATTGCTTCCAAATCAGGAAGCAGCCACAGTGGGATGGGAAATGGGGCAACGTGGAAAGCAGATCAGAAAATGTGCATTACAAAGTGTCCACGAATTAACACAATAAAAGAAGAAGGGAACTCAAACAAGATCAGATGGCCTGTATGGGGAAGGGAGTTTGCTGATGGGAGCAAGGGTTAATAATTTCACCAACATTTAAGAAAATAGAACAAATAAATCAACACTAAACACAAATATTGTAAGACTGCATATTAGTTACATGAACTATAAGAAAATTCAATTCAATATACAGTCAAATTGTGGTAGTTATGTTTACTAAAGTTGCCCCAGAACACTAACAAGCAAATACCAGATCATTGCTCTTAAGGGAAATGCAGGGTTAGATTCTTGCCAGCCTATTACCAACTTACCAATACATAGCTTTATTTTTTATTTTGTTTTTTGGTGAGGAAGATTGGCCCTGAGCTAAGATCTGTGGCAGTCTTCCACTATTTTATATGTGAGACTCTGGCACAGCTTGGCTTGATGAGCAGTATGTAGGTCCATGCCTGGGATCCAAACCTGCACACCCCCAGCCCACTAAAGCTGAGTGAGCAAACTTAACCACTATGTCACCGGGTCAGCCCCTACCTAGCTTCACTTTATGTGTGTTTCTGTTTAAATACAATTTATTTAATATGTGTTGTTGATGCATTAACTCTGAACTCATGGTCAATAGCACCAGAACTCACGCCTGAACAAAGCTTATCTAACACACCTGTGTTCTCTCCATAAGGCACATCACAGCCTTCTTCTGCTAAAGAACACTGGACAGCACTTCAGCACTGTGTTTGGGGGGCCATTTTAAACAGCAAAATCACCAAAAAAAACCTGACGAAAATGTGAAAAACATGACACTAAACGAACCGCAAAAAAGATACTTGTTTGCAGTATAAGATTTGAAACAAGAAGGCAGCGTTACTTTGCCAGGAGAAACTGGGCTTCCTGAGGGCAAGATCTGATCCGTCTTGATCACAGTTGTGTTGCAAGGCTTAGCACAGTATCTAGCATAACACAGCCTCCACAAGACAGTTGTTGAAAACATGTATTTATATAAATATCACCCTCTCAGTAGCATTTGTGTTTTTATTGCCCAAATTTTATTTTTAAGCTCCTTCCATCACTCTCCAGCATTATTTTTAAAATCTTTGGCATTGAAATAATCCTATCTTGACTTAGCACTTTTGATTTTGCTTTCCTAAGGTATATTCTGTTCCTCTTTTTTGACTGTAATAGTTTCTAACATGTTATGGTCAGCATCATCCAAGTTTTCAGTAACTTCTAGTTCTTGTCGTATTGAGTATTAGGTCAAGTTTAGGAGTTCACATTGCTTCTTCAAGTTGCTGAAGGAAAACCAAGTTACCAAAGCAATTAAATAATTTCTAAAATTCCATGTTTATACACTACTCACATGAATTGTTTTCCTTGAGAAAATAGTTATTTGGGGTATTTAAGAGGCTGAATCTCCCCAAACTTCCCCCTGTCCCAGGGTCACCTAAAAACATACTGGGAAAAAGTCCCCTCTGTCCTCCATCTAGCTAGGAGATATTAAACACACACCCACAAAGATCACATTTCTGTTTCTTTGTCCTTTACTCCATTTTTAACTCCTCTTCAACATCTTCTGACCTCTTGCTTACCATCCACGAATGTTTTACACACAGTGCTGTTCACTCATAGAAAGGCAGGGACAGTGTATTATATGCTGCATATCTTTCCTCCAGCCTCCCTGTTTCACTCTTTCCACAGACAGCCTTAACTATTCCAGGATCTGACTCCCATGGTAACCTAGATGTTGGAATCTGTGCCTCATTCTAATGAGTTATAACCTACGCTGAGAACACAGCTCAACTTAGTAAAAAGACAGAATAAAGTTGCTAATTTCTTATATTTTAAGCCTGGAAATGAAGCACACTCAAATAATCTTTTTGTTGGAAGTAACAGAAACTTCTTTCAAAATCACTTAAGCAGAAAGCATACTTTTATTGTTAGGATATAGGAGTAAATTTTCATCGAAGATGCAGGACGAGCACATACGTTTATTTTCTCTACCTCCTGAGAACACAATATAAACTATAATAAAGGAAGTTAAGAAAAATAATACCACAATGAAGAAGAGGACAGGAAGGGAGCTAGTATTGGAACCCATTTATAAGAAAGTTGATAAGGGTGAATATTATATTCTTTGTTCAAAAATGGTGGAGAGCTAGGTAACCCACGCAGCATCCCGCCAGAGCGTGCAGGCTCTTAGCAGACTATTTTTGCTGGGCTCCTGTCAATCTAAACAATATCAGTCACCCCCAATCAGCATAACAGCACCGCTTCAGTGGCCTAAAATCTCTTGATGCTATGAAAAAATATACCATGCCAGCCAGTGGGAGTGATCTGCTTCTCAGGCCATCCTCCTGGAACTGAGGTCTGGCCACAGTGACTAGGAGGACACATAGGAGTGACTTCCAGAGCTCGTTGAGGCATCTCATTGACTCAGCATGTGGGGTAAAGGGTCAAAGAGTGACCCAGGAGGGGAATTGGGTGTTGGGGCCCACAAGGATACCTGTCTGGATAGGATGCACTGGATGCACTGGATGGGCACTGTCCACCCCAGGTGGCCCTGGCAGTAGATAGAGTTTCAACTGCAAGAGAACGCAATTCAAAAAAGAGAGAGCCAAGTTGCCTAGGACCCAAGGTAACCAAAGGGCAGCACTGGATTCGTGAAAGAATCCCATCCGTGACCCTGGGCTTGTTAATTTATACAATGAAAAACTGAGCGTGGACAAGGCTGCCAGAAGTCCGCCCAAATAGCACATTTTGGCAAATTGGGAAAACCGTCTCTTTACTTATTTTAGTTTTACTTTTTTCTTTTCTTTCTTTCTTTCTTTTTTTTTTTTTGTGAGGAAGGATCACCCTGAACTAACATCCATTGCCAATCCTCCTCGTTTTTTGCTTGAGGAAGATTAGCCTTGAGCTAGTGTCTGTGCCAATCCTCCTCTACTCTGTATGTGGGTGGCCTCCACAGCATGGCTGATAAGCAGAGTAGGTCCACACCCAGGATCCAAACTGGTGAACCCAGGGTGTCAAGGCAGAGCGCATGGAACTTTAACCACTTGGCCACTGGGCTGGCCCCTGTTTTAATTTTTCAGAAACTTGTTCTAAAATATAGATTTTGTTAGGATGTGATACTTTCTGCTGTAACAAATATAGAAAATTAGCACTTTCTCTCATATCATTTAACTTCATTATTCTTGAAGATGAGAATCTCTGAGGGTTTTGTCACACTGCCTCAGACATGCCTATGGCAGTGCATGGCACATAGTGGCCCACCGTTTTGTTGAATGAAAGATACTAGAGCTTAACATAAATCGTTTCTGCAACAACAATATAACCAATATAAACAATATAACTGACATCAATCAGTTCTCTGCAGGAAAATACGTTTGGTTTGCTCCAGATGGGACATAAATGGTGAGCTAAACCAGGTCTTTTGAGCTGTTCTCTTTCGTGCTCTGCCCCAATTTGCTAAACAGCATTCCATCCAACACTTCATTTGTTAGTTAGTTATTTTGATTCAGAAGCACATGCAATTACTCAAGGATAACAAAAGTATGATTTTTTACAATATTTACAACATTACAAGAATATTCCGTTTACATCAGAGGCACACACTACTGATCTGGATGAGTTATTTTTGGTAGCTTCAGGAAGTAATGACATAATTATTATGCTTAAAAAAAAAAACCCCAGATAACTGTGGCCAGTTGACCATTACATTGAATTTAGAAAAGGGAAAATTAGGTCCTGGTAGGTGTATCACTGAGCTCACTCCTTGAACAGAGCCCTAAATACCAGATACACCAGGGAAGTTATCTGTTCTTATAAGTCAGTCTGATGTTACTGATTTAACTCCTGAGTTTAAAATTCTTTATAGGTTTCTAGGTTTGTTCAAAAGGCATTGTCAAATACTATTTTAAAAATAATCTATTTAATTCTGCAGAACAATGGAAATAAGTATTATCAATATCAAGGATTACTATCTTGAGTTTTATGTGTCTCTTACAATTCCTATTGTTTTAGAAATGTTACAAAGGAGAACTTTTCTGATATTTCTCATAAGGGAAATCATCTATGAAATTTTTATGTAAATTACAAAAAGAAAAAATACGGTTGCATTCCTAAGTGTAATTAGAAATGTATAAAGTCTATAAACTATTGCAATCTAGGCTATCTAGGAATTTAGCATTTATAAATGTCACTCACCAAGAAAAACCATAAAGTGCTCAGCAAATGCCTGTAGAAGAACTACCGTGGGCAGGAACTGTGATGAGAACTCTAAGTGTAAGTATAGATAAGATGAAGCTAATCGTAATCTATATATTCTCTAATATCAGCGGTGCTATTCATCTGTGACATCTTTACACTCCTTACTATCCTCTTTTACCCTTTCAGAAGGAAAGTGAATTTCGTAAGTCACCAAAAGATCCATGTAAACTACTATATTTTGAAGGGTTGCTTTTCCCAAGCTACATATTTTTCATATAATTTTACCTAGTTTCAGAGAGTTGAAGTAACTTAAGACCATAAAGAGCAGCCATGAATCTGAGATATCCTAGGTCCTGGCACTTTCTCCAAACATCACCTTACCTGCCTAACTTCAGGTGCAAAACATAACATTCAGATAGTTTCCAGAAAACAAGCGAGGTGGTGGGGGAAGCACAAATTAATACTAGCAAAATCAGTAATAATATAAATGTGTGTTTCATTAGGATCACAAGAGAGTAAAAACAATAGGTTTACACATGCTACAATGTATTCTAATAATGTTGTGATAAATGGTTATTATTAGTGTGGACTAAACAGTATAGTGTCCTGTTTATGTATCTTAGAGGGCTATTACCCTGATAGAAGTCATATTACTGTCACTTAGCTCTAGAAAGCAATGTGCCCTTCACAGCATTGACTAATCAACTTAGTTATAAAAATGAGTAATTACAGCTGTTAGACTAATGGGCCTTTAAATCCACAAAGAGGTCATTGTTGTAGAATATTCTTTCAAATGTGATCCATGGTACACAGGGATCCAAACATGATGTGTGAGGAGTCTTTCACTTTATAGCTCCACGAAATCGGAACAAGAAGTCAGAATCCAAGTCAATCCTGACTAAAAACGTTCTTTGCAGTCAGTATCATGTTGTCAGTGACATGAAGAACGAACGGGGTAAATTAATTATGTAAGATATGGCTATAAGGCACGACCTGAGGAAAATCAGCGGGGGGAAAGAAGCATGTGTCATTTAGGTCTGGAAAAATGTACTGAAATAAAACAAAATTTAGTCAAAGTCAGAGATGCCATGCAAAATGCAGGAAGACTAAATATTGTGGAAAAGATATAATTATCTTCACTTCTTTTTAAATTTCCCTACCATGAACCAGAAAAGGTTGTAAATGCCTGTCAGGTCATCAGAATTCTCATTATTAAAGATAGTCAATCACTGTGCAAGGTGTAACCTAAACCTCTGACAGTGAAAATATGACAGTGACTGTTAAAAGCGAAAATGACCGAAGGGGGCCATCACTCGCTAGTCTAATGAAGATCAGAAAACGAAAATGAAGGTCAACATTGAAAATGAGATGGGGGCATAGTAACATCTTAAATATTAAGTAAACAAAAGGGAGGTTTCAGTCCTCAAATAATGGACGAGTGTTTCCAAAGAATAGAAATAATCTAATGAGTGGCTATTAACTATACAAACTCAGAATTGGAGCAATGTCTAGTTACGCCCCTTCATACCTCACATAGCGAGTGTAGCTAAAAGCTGAGCAATACCGTCTACACAGAGAACCTTACTGGAAAGAATCTATCCATTCTGAAGAAACCGTATCGATGAACACATATGCAAATTTATTTTCCTTTCAGTTACTCTCCGTTCCAAATTGTTTTTTCAACTAAAAGCCCTTCATGATTTTAAGTAAACTTTTAATCATGTCAACTTTATGAATCTAAAATATAATATTTTCAAAAGGACATGTCCCAGGCCCTAAATAACTATACAGTGTGATAACTTTGACATAGGAAATGTACGTATATCTATGGAGAAAATAGAGATGAAACTGCTCATTTTTACATTCCCCCGCATATGGAGAGAGGGTGATGAGTCAGAAAAGACCTCAGAGAAGTAATCTTTGAACTGACTTTGAAAGACCCAGAGTGTTTTATATGAACATTCGAGAAAAAGAAACAGCATGAGCAAAAAAGCATTCGCTAAACAGAACATCATAAAACCGCAAAAATTATCTAGCTTGGGGGTTAGAATACCGTCAGCCAGTTTTGTTGGTTTTCTAATCCTGTCCTATGTTGTCAATTCACCTTTCCAGCCACATCTGAGTCAGTCTTGCCCAGGTCTTCAACCACTGACTGTACAGTCAACCACGGACCACATATGCGACAGTGGTCCCATGAGAATAGCACCACAGAGCCCAGGTGTTTGTCGGCTGTACTATCTAGGTTTGTGTAAGTGCACTCTGACGTTCACACACTGATGAAATTGCCTAAGGACACGTTTCTCAGAACGTATCCCCATCATGAAGGGACACATGACTGTAGAAATATTAGCAACCCCTTTCTGGTGCCTACTTGGAGCCTAGAATTACTGTAATTATCTCACTTTTGCTGGATGTTTTGTTTCAAGCACACTGAGGCAGGCACATGCCCACTAGGCAGTGATTTTCTTACTGTTTCTCACCTCAGATACTCAGTTATGATAACTCGTCTTCTGCTTTTCTTTACCACATGATGCCAGTCCCACCCTGAGATACGTTTGACTGTGCAGCATCATAGTTAACACACATTTTCAAGAATCTATCACTAATAGTTCATTTCGAAACTGGTCATTTTCCAATAATTGGCTTAGCCTCTTTTCTCTGATTTGTAATCACCACATAATAAACATGTTTAATTCTGAAACAATGCTGTTCTTATAATTAATCTAACACTTTAAACATAAAAAGTAACAGTTTAATCACACGAACAGTTAATGTTTCAGTTTATCTTCTTAAATGAATTTCACCAGTGGCCTCTCTAGTGACTGTAGCATGCTCCACAAATGCATTTTTCACAGCTCGGGGCTTGTGCGCGTGCCACGCCCCCTCTCTGGCACAGCCTTGTCCTTCAGGATCACTTAAACATCACCTTTCACGTGAAGGGTCTCATGACCAGTCTCTAATGCCCTCGCATTCTTATTAATTACGTAGCCATTAATAGAATTCTTTTTCTACATATTTGTATCCTTCACCAAATCATGAGCTGCTTGCAAGGTGGGGTCTGTCATCTTTGTTTCCATGTTCACATCATAGGATAGTCCCTGATACATAACGGGTGTTTAATATGTGTTTTTCAAAGAAATATTGAGTGAATTCAAAACATTACTTTAGGCTCAAAAATGGATATGTATTTGAAGATAAATGCTGGTTTTGTTAAAAATGAGATAGAGTAGGCAGATTCTTAGATCTGAATGAATAGAGAGGAAACATGAGGGATAAAAGAGTAAGAACAACCAATGAAAGACTGTGCTTTCGCTGTATTATATACAATAACAAATCCCTCGAGTACTTTGACTTAATCCAAACAATGGGAAATAATTAGTTGAAATACATTTTTTCCATCTCTTCTTGCCCAGCATCAGTCTGTGAATTTTCCCTCCAGAGAAGAGAGAGAAGAGCACTACTCCTTTTAAAAGACTTGGAGCTCATGTTGTACAAAGCACTAAATACAGAGCTGTTATTCTAATGAATGCAGTATGTCTGTATTCCTACTGCACCCAAGTGCATATTTACACTATAATTGAATATGTATTTGTTGTACGCAAATCTATTTGCTGAGACTACAAGCGAGAGTCTCTGAAAGAATGCTTTCCTAATAGAATATTTTGCATCTCAGTCCTTGTTATAACCAAGGATAATATGAAAATACATCAGAGCATTCAAAAGTATGGTCAAGAAATATAATTTGTCTTGATTTAGTTTAAACCATAGCATTGATCACATCTGGGATTCCTAAATTGGAAATTAAGCACATTCCTAAAATAGGCTCCAGCAAGTATTACTTAAAAGACTTTCTGAATTTTAGTTCATATACCTAAAGTTATGGTTAACTAATTTATATGTGCTTTGGTATGCTCTTAATATATTTCCTGCGTATTCCTATTCATAAGCTCTGGTTAAAAATGACAAAAGCTCCTCAATTCAGTATTCCATACTTCAAGAATATGGATGGAAACTCAATCAGTATTTTTATACAGTAAGAGTCAGATAAAGAAAGGACATGTCTTTCTTATTCCACAAATATAAAAGGAATGCAAATGAAATAAATCTTCCCTGAATAATGATTTTTTTCTATATGCAAAGTGTAAAGTATTTTGATGTGATTTTACATTTATAGTATTATATCTTGTTAATTCAAACACAGTATTTAAAAATAATGACTTTGGGTAACTGACAAGATGGGAACCCTATGAAGGGACAAAAGTGTTAGTGCAGAGATGATTGCTCAAGCTGGACCTTGATGAGTTTGAGGCACCTGTGGCACATTCACGTGCAAATATCCACCAGTGTGAACATTAGTTGGATGGGTAACACATGGAATGTGATTACAGCTCTGAGAGGGGTCACATACCAGGGTGATTATAAGAGTGAGGAAAGAGAAGATGAGTGGGCCAAGGAGGGAATCAGGAAAAAGCAATGTTTAAAAAATCCTTCACAAATATTTTGAACATTAATACACAAGAGAAATGACATTTGCAGGTGAAAGTCATGTCCAGATTTTACCAAAACTTCCCAAATATGTTTGGAGCTATGAAGCACTATCACAATTAATAATGGGTACATAGCAGTGACAATCCCTGCAGACGGGGCCATAACTAAATCAGTTTCAGATTATGTGCAATTCCTAGTTATTGAGTAAAGCTATGCTACTGACTAAATTTCTCAAATAGTATATGGGAATGCAAGTAAGTGAGAATGACATTAAAGCGGTACTCTTAAATTCTCTCTAATTTACTTTTTTTTTATTATTATTATTATTACTGGTGCTTCTAATAAAGCAAGCAGGGACTTTTTCTCTTCTTTTTTTTTTGCAGGGGAAGATTTCCCTAAGCAATCATCTGTTGCCAATCTTCCTCCTTTTTCCTCCTTTTTTTCTTTCTTTCTGATCCCCCAGAGCCCCAGTACATGGTAGTGTATAGTTGTAAGCTCTTCTGGTTCTTCTATGTGAGCCACTGCCACAGCACGGCTACTGACAGAGGAGTGGTATGGTTCTGCACCCAGGAACTGAACCCAAGCCACTGAAGTGGAGCATGCTGAACTTTAACCACTAAGTCATCAGGGCTGGCTCTCTAATTTACTTTTTAAGTTGATCATTTTTTTTACAAAATGGAGGACTATAATGAAAACTGTCTAAGACCTCACATCCCACTTCAAATACATTGATAAAATAGAACCTATGCATATATGTCTACACGTATATACACATAATCTATATAATCTCCATAATTCATCAGTATCGATGACTAATAATACATTTGCAGAGGTTTGAAGAAGATATTTGAAAAAAAGCCAGGTGCCAAAAACAAAGAAATATTTTAAAACTAAATGTAAACAATACAGTAAGTCACAATAACATGAAAGAAGGGTTGGGGTGAGGTGGCAGAGTTAAAGCATTTTTGCTTATTTTTTAATTTTTTTACTTGTTCCCAATAATTCTATTTATTTATTTATTTGTATTATAGTAACTTTGGTTTATAGCATGATATATATTTTGCATGTACATCATTATATTTTGATTTCTGTGTAGATTACATCATGTTCACCACTCAAAGACTAATTACAATCCATCCACACAAACATGTGCCTAATCACTCCTTTCACCCTCCTGCCTCCTCTATTTCCCTTCTGCTAGCCACCAATCCAATCTCTGTCTCTATGTGATTGTTTGTTTTTGTTTTTATCATCTACTTATGAGTGAGATTATATGGTATTTGACTTTCCCCCTCTGACTTATTTCACTTAGCATAATACCCTCAAGGTCCATCCATGTTCTCACAAATGGCCAGATTTCATCCTTTTTACGGCTGAGTAATATTCCATTGTGTATGTATACCACATCTTCTTTATCCATTCATCCCTTGATGGAAACCTAGGTTGCCTCCAAGTCTTGGCTATTGTGAACAATGCTTCAATGAACACAGGGGTGCATATATCTTTATGCATTCAAGTTTTCACATTCTTTGGATAAATACCCAACAGTGGATTAGCTAGGTCATATGGTAGATCTATTCTTAATTTTTTGAGGAATCTCCATATGGTTTTCCATAGTGTCTGCACCAGTTTGTACTCCCACCAGCAGTGTATGACAGTTCCCTTCTCTCCACATCCTCTCCAACACTTGCTTCCTGCCCGGTTAATTATAGCCATTCTGACAGGAGTGAAGTGATACCTCATTGTAGTTTTGATTTGCATTTCCCTGATAATTAGTGAGGCTGAACATCTTTTCATGCGTCTGTTGGCCATCTGTATATCTCTTTTGGAGAGATGTCTGTTCAGATCTTTTGCAAAATTTTTAATTGGGTTGTTAGTTTTTCTGTGGTTGAGATGTATGAGTTCTTTATATATTTTGGATATTAACCCCTTATCAGATATATGGTTTGCAACTATCTCCTCCCAATTGTTAGGTCGTCTTTTTGTTTTGTTGATGGTTTCCTTTGCTGTGTAGAAGAGTTTTAGTTTGATGTAGTCCCATTTATTTATTTTTTCTATTGTTTCCCTTGCCCGGTCAGACATGGTACCTGAAAATATGCTGCTAACACTGATCTCAAAGTGCATACTGTTTATGTTTTCTCCCAGAAGTTTCATGGCTTCAGGTCTTACATTCAAGTCTTTAATCCATTTTGAGTTAATTTTTGTGTATGGTGAAAGATAATGGTCTACTTTCATTCTTTTGCATGTGGCTGTCCAGTTTTTCCAATGCCATTTATTGAAAAGATTTTACTTTCTCCATTGTATGTTCTTGGATCCAATTAAAGCATTTTTAAATGCAAATTTATTAGAGAAGGGCAGCAAAACTGGTGGTAACTTTAAACTATTTTAGGCCAAATATGCAACTAAATACACAAGGGAAATTACTGTAGGAATCAAAATGAAATCAATTCTAAATCAGCAGAGGGGCAAGAGAAGAATAAAAGATAGCCATACTTTTAGAACAATAGATAATAGTCATACAGAAAAGACAGTCATAGTCAAACAGAAAAGAGAGAAAAGAAAAAATATAAATAATGTAAAACAAAATAGTATAAATAGATCCCAATGGAAGAGAGAAAAATGGAAGGAAAAGTCATGTGTTGAAAAGCACAAAACAAGACATTATGAATAATTTCAAATCTATCAGTAATCAGAATAATGATAAATGGGCTAAACTGCCAGTTATGAGACAGGCACTTTCAGACTTCAATAAAAAATTAACAAATATGGAAATGTGTCACTACATAATTTTTAAAGTCACTATAAACACAACCAAAAAGAAAGATTAAAAGTAAAGAAATGTTTCTATATCCCAGAGAGTATAAAACACAAGAACATGATAGAACTGTACTAATAGAAAGAAAGTAGATAGTATGGCAAAAATGATTCTTATTCTTTAATAAGTAAAATATATATCATTACTTATTGACTAAATAAATAAGAAAATAATAATCCTGATCCTGCATGGACATAACAAATTATCTTAAAATATGTATAAAGCCAAAATGGATGAATTACTAGATAAAATTTAAAAAGCCACACTCCTAGTGAGAAAGTTGACCACTCTCTTAGAAACTGAAAGATCAAGTAGGCATTTAAGCCACACAATGGAAAAAGAAAGAAAAGAGAGAACACTTATTCTTCATTAAATAAACACATAACATTTCTTTTCAAAAGTCACTATAATTTCACAAAGTTTCAAAACTAAGAATCAGTAGTATAAAACCCATATCATTGGACTCAAGTAATACAGTATGCATAAAAAATATCTGAGACCTCTGCTTCTAGCTATGGCAGTGAGGATTACAGCAGGCCAATGCAATGGCAGTGGATAACTAGAAAAGCCATAGAAAGTTAAAATTGCGTGGCTGAGGGCATGGGACAGCTGCTGAGTTGAGCAGGACTTGAGCAGGAGAAATTGTACAGTTGGGGAAACAACAGTGTTGTGCAGTGATTCTCAGCAGCTTCTGTGAACTCAGAACAAGAAGCTGATATCTGCACAAAAGGCCCCTCCTGTGGCAAGGGGAGTAGCAAGCTTTGGGCAGTCTATGTGGGTTGACAGACAAATAGTTAGAGGCCTGAGGAGTCAGAAACCCACTCCATAGAGTCATAATTTTGAGGGCTTCTCCTAGAGAGTGTTAATTCCCTGGTACTTCTGGCCTGCCGTAGACTGTGCACCGGCCCTCCACAAATGCAGTAAGTTTTGCCCACAGGCACAGAGACAGATACTGGTGGTTAGAAGTTGACCTGAGCACACTGAAAGCTCAGCTACAATAGCTGATGCTGATACAGGACGTATATGTGTCAGGCACTGTGTCATTTAATTAAATTAATTCACTCCTTCATTCTTTTGTAGCACCCACTACTACATGCTTGCCACTGGGCTAAGAACAGAGGATAAATGGGGAATGAGATATACTGCTAGTTCTCAAGGAGTTTACCAAGGGTGAGCCAGACTTGTATGGCCTGGTCCGTGTTTATTTCTGAACTGAGAACTGTTAAATCAGATATTTCTGGAAGAAATGCTAACAAGACCTTAGATCAGATATATGATTCATACTACAATGAGTAGTTCATATAAAAGGAAATCCAAACTGTCAATATTTGCATGCAAAGATGCTCAACTTTACCAAGAATCAGAGAAACGCAAATTACAAGATACCATTTCACACCTATCATTCCAACAACTGAAAAATGGCAATGACAATTATACCAGTTGTGATTATTGAGTACTTACTAGGCACCAGATAATATTCTAGGCTTGCTTATGGATTAGTTCATTAGATCTTCAAAAACTCTATGAGTTAGAGATTGTTATAATCCCCTTTTTACAGATAAGGAAACTGAGACCCCATTGAGTTGAAATAAGTAAGTTATGGAGCTGGAATTTGATCCTCTTTGGAACGCAATCTTGAGCATTTATTCTCTTCACTGTATTGGCTGACAACAGTAATAGCAACAACAATCAAACCGTTACTCCTTAATCAGCTGTTTTCCAGGCACCATTCTAACAATTTCCCATTTATTAAATCATGTAATCATCACAATAGCTCTGTGAGTTGGGTATTGTACTATTCCCATTTTAAGATGAGGAAACTAAAGAATAGAGAAATTAAATTACTGCCCAGTGTAGCATTGCTAATAAGTGTCTGAGCCAAGATTAACTCCAAGGCATATGCTCTTAACCACTCTCTATGTTGGCAATATCAGATGTCAGTATAGACAGGAAAGGGCCTATTATATAGACAGAGGAACGACACTATAGGGGGTAGCACAATGCATGTGACCACTATGGAAAACATTCTGGCAGTATCTAATAAACTTGAAAGTGTGCATACACTACGACCCAGAAACCCCAAATCAGTATATATGAATTAGTTTTCACACATTTGCATAAGACCTACCCAGGATGTTTGTTGTGGAAGTTTTGACGATAATTAAAAATTTGAAATAACTTACGTGTCTTCAGTTAGAAAATAGATAAAAATTGCTGATATTCCTATAATGAAATACTATACAACAACGAAGAACAATACACATATTTACATGTTTCAACACGGTTAAATCTTGTTAAAACAAAGTTGAGTAAAAATGTAGGCTGAAGAAGGATAGATACAGTTTATGTAAATTTTAAATTTCTATTTCTACCAAAGCAAAGTTTCCACTAAATTGCTGTATTTTTTAATTTGAATCTTTGGATTTTACTATGTTGAACTAATATTTATTTCAATTGATTTTTATCCATAGGATGATGTAAAGATTCTAATTGGCATTACAAAAATGTATCAGTGAATACATTAATATTTTTAAATCCACAATGTAGGTAATAATACATATCTTTAGAGAGTAAGCCCTAACATATATTTGTTAAATAAACAGAGGTATCTTTTTTTTTTGAGGAAGATTAGCCCTGAGCTAACATCTGCTGCCAATCCTCCTCTTTTTGCTGAGGAAGACTGGCCCTGAGCTAACATCCATGCCCGTCTTCCTCTACTTTCTCTGCGGGACGCCTGCCACAGCATGGCTTGCTGAGCGGTGCCATGTCTGCACCCAAGATCCAAACCAGTGAACCCTGGGCCGCTGAAGTGGAACATGCAAACTTCACTGCTGTGCCACTGGGCAAGCCCCAAAGAGATATATCTTTAATACATAAAAATGTATAAATATGGGGGAATAAACTACTTTGAAAAATTTTCAATCTATGTAATTGATTTTTTTACATAACATCAATTAACTTGAAACTAACTCCAGAAAACATCCTCGTGGAGTTACATTTTAAAATGATGTATAAGCATTGTTAGCATAACTATATCCATAGCTTGGATTGACTTACGCCTAGGAAAACAGATTGAATATACTTTAATTACTCACAAAAATACAATATCTGCCATATTTTTGTGTTTATCATACTGCCAACATAGAAATTTATTTTATTCTATTTATACAGAGTATGCTATTTTACTATCTTTATTATTTAAAGAGCATTTAAAATTTTTTTCTTTTCTTTGTTTTGTTTTGTTTTTTAATGACTCCACTGTTGAAAACAGTAGTTTAATTTTACTGTTTATTCATCCTCTCTCTGAAGGAGGATGACCTTCAAATGGATTGAAAATTGGAATTAAAAACATTTTAATCTTCATTAGCTTTTAATTAGAGACTCTAAATACTGTTTTTTTCAAAGTGGATTTTCCATAGCAACTATTATAGAGGTCTTATTACCTAATATTTGATTTTATGCTTAGCTGTTAATTAAAATTAAAAAAGAAAACACTAGACAATACATTATTCCTACAAGTGCATATTTGTGAGAAGTTGCAAATGAACATCATTAACATCTTTAGTGACTCCTTTAAGTGAATTAAAAGGTTTCATGAGAGACTGAAATAGAATTACTCATTTGTAATCTACAAAAATTCTGAATTAATTCATTTAGAATTTATATTTAATTATATAAATGCAGAGTTAATTGATGGTTAACATAGTTATTGAGTTTAAATGCCTGAGGAATAAAGCTATAATATAGTGTATTTATGTGAATCTTATATATCCAGATCATTGAGGCAGGCACAATTATATTTGTCAGTGTTTTAATCATGTATGCACATATGTGTGTGTGTACATATATATGTGTGTGCGTATACATATATTTTTGCGAATATTCACTATTCCCTATAGTGACCAGATGATCACTCTATCCATGAAAAACTTGGAAAACTTACCTATTGACAAATAAAAATGGCAAGTAATAGGATATATTGGAGTATATGAGGAAGCCATTTTGTGTAAACCTAATTCAGCCTGACCTTGTCTTTCCAAAAGGGCCTGACAGAGGCCGTTGAGCATGCATTGTATACCTTCTTTAGAGATTCCCTATGGCAAGAGCAAAGGCCCTTGAGATAAAGGTGCAACTTCTCTCCCCCTCCCAACACTGGCATTTCCTTAAAGATTAAGCATCTTTCTTTAGGCTGGGAACCAATTGCAGTGCTCATCTGTGACTGCCCAGCCCGAGGCCACACACCTGCCACCCCGCGGCATTCACTGAGACAGCAGACCTATCTGCCATTTCCATCAATTGCTGTGCTGACAGAGCAGCCTCGTGACTATTGTAAAAGGGACATTTCAATCATATGTGAAACATACTCTTTGAGGGTATATAACCACCCTGTGTACCCCTACTTCTTTGGAGTGCTCTGTTCCTTTGTGGAAAGACTCTCCCAGGTTATAATCCTAAGATTTAAGCTCAGAATAAACTCACCCAAATTTTCATTTATAGATTGGTTATGGATTATTTTTGTGGACACTATAAAAACATAGAATTTAGAAAAAAGCATTGAAGAGCTTAGCAAAACCCAATAGTGGTAAATGAATGGATTATCTAAAAAAACACACGTAAAAGGTAAAAGTAAGGAAACTTCCAAAATCTTACTTTTAAAGTGAACCTACAGTTTGCTCTCTGACTCTGCATTAAAATAACGTGGAGATATAGAATAAAACAAACTAAAGATTAAAACAGGGCTGGCCCAGTGGTGTCGTGGTTAGGTTTGCACCCTCTGGTTTTACAGCCCAGGGTTCACAGGTTTGGATCCCAGGCGTGGACCTACACACCACTCATCAAGCCATGCTGTGGCGGTGTCCCATATGCAAAATAGAGAAAGATTGGCACAGATGTTAGCTCAGGGCCAATCTTCCTCACCAAAATTAAATAAATAAATAAATAAAAACAAAAGCAAGTTAAGTTAGAGCCAGAACCATGTTCATCTCAGTCCCCCTTGGTTTTTGGCATTTTCCATCCCCAAGGCTTTTGGAGATGCCTTCCCCTATGCAAGTCTAAGCTTAGTGGGTGTGGTCTGAAACTGCATCACAGATGTGTCCACAGCACAGCCACAGACTTGTCATCACATATCAGAATTAGAGAAAATCCAAACTAATGCAGCATATTACCCAGAAGGTATTAGATAAAAATCAGGGAAAATCAACTTAATTGTAGACAATTATGTTTGTCTCGGTGACAATGGGAGGGAAGGGTTATGCAAGACCTGAGATCAGATGATCCTACACCCGCAGTACTTCTACGTGTTTCCCTGAATGCATTCTTTCTCTTTATCTGGGCAGCTCAGCAAACAAAGGGAACTCATATTTACAGAACGTTAGCAGTCAGGCACTCTATCTTTGCTTCGCACACATTATCAATTTTGTTCCTCACGACAACTATTAGAGGTACCTATCATCTTCTCCAGAAAATGTCACTGACGTTCAGAGATGGTAAAGTGGCTTGCTTTAAGTGATAGGGCTTGAATTAAACTCAAGTTTCTTGATTTGAATTGGATTTTGATCACTACAAATCATGTTTCCCAAATGTGATTTTTTGTAAAAATTCTCTGGAAAGTTTAACAGAAGGCAGATATCTGAACCCTACCCCAGACCTGCTGAGTCAGCCTCTGCAGGGGAGACCAGCCATTTTGAGAAATTCCTACAGTTAAAAAGATGTCAGGAGAATTGTGCACACGCTATAGACTCCCCTTTCTGCCCCAAATCACCATAAATTGTATAAGGAACATTTAAAATTTTAAATCAATCCATAATCATGTTGGAACAGAAGAATAAAAAAGCTATGGTGTGTCAAAATTGTGAAAAGTCTTTGAAAGAGAGAAAGCAAAATGGATGAGATGGAAGAAGAAACTGAATACGGAGATAGAAACTACAAACCTAGAACTGCTCTCATTCACTCTTGACTAAAGGTTAAATAAACTATAGGTAATAATGATAATTGAGAAAATGTTCAGAGAGAAGAGTACTGCCACATCGGACACCTTGAAAATGCTAAACTAGTCATCAAAGAAAAGATGGAGTTGCACAGGGGAGTACTGCTCCTAGAGGTTATTTGCATTCTGACGTCCTTAGGGTCCCAAGGAGCAAAAAGGCCAAATACTTAGGGGAAAGATTTTATTAAAATGTAAATTTTATACAGGAGATTCTGTAGTAAAGAAATTAAGCTTTCTGAGATGCCCCCTGGTGTTTCCTGAGCTATTTGATACCAATTTCTGCCTAGAAGACTCATTCCATGTTAAATGCCAAACTGCTGGAATCTTGAAATACGTAAAACAACGTAAAAAAATTTACGTTGCCTTTTCTCACTTAATTTGTAAGTGATATGTTCCATTGAGATCTATTTTGTATACATTGTGTAGATTTTCTCTTATGTAGGTAATGCAGAACCTTCAGGTATGGGGTTTTCTCCTTAGCATCTGGGTAAAAATAAATGAAGACTATGGCTCAGGTAAATTCAGAATCTAACACAACCAAGAGCCTTGTTTACTTAACATCAAAGATCAATATTGCACAAGGGAGTCCTGATTTCAAGTTGGCCATAGATAATAATGTCAGAAATGAAAGGGAGCCTGTAGGCAAGAAGCAAGAATGTTAGTTGGGAGGCCATAATATGGACAGGTAGATGTTGACACTTTATCCCTAGACTTGGCCCCTTCTGACCTGGATATCGCCATTCTCTTTGGAGAATATTTATGGTAAATTGGGCAGAGAGAGAAGGAGCCCCTGAGTAGATGGCAAAGAAAGGCTGAGATGGGCAACCTTTATCTAGACCAAGGGACTAGCAGATATTCTCTTAGCAACGCATGCACTTCTCCAGTACCCCCGAAAGCAGGCTCGTGTACAAGCCGCAGTCCAACTTCCCAGCCCATCCTGCAAGGGAGACTTTTACAGTCTGACAGCAATTACAAACTAAAAATTCAAGAGCACAGTCAAGAGTTAGCGAATTGAGTGTAAATCAATGCTGCGATAGAAAAAAACAAATGCAGATGTCCTTTGTCAACTTTTGACCCCAGGAGAGCATAAAACTGAGGGAACAGTCAGCCGTTGGGAGTATGGACAAAAGTAAGAGAGCTGCTCATGCCCTGAAAGCAAGCTGGGGCTATCTGAACTAAATGGAAGGCTTCCAGGTACCCTGAAGTGTGGTCCAGAGGTGGAATATGGCCCTTGGGTGGGCAGGTGGACACTTCTCTTTGTGTTGAAAACATGGCTGGAGGAAATGTTCAGTGGAAACCTTTAAAGTGTGGGGCCCAGTGTAGGAGTTCCTCCCACGCAGGTCTCGTGTTATTATTGCCCCAGATCATCATCCAGGAATGAAAAAAGTCATGAGCCCTCAGAGTGAGAGGGCTCATTAAGTGTCAAAGAGGATAACTAAAATAATTCCACACATAAATGCAACATGGAAAAAAATCACATAACAATAAAAAGAAGATAATATAAACTTCCCGAAGAATGATAAATTTTATTACCTGGAAAGGAATAAGGATCCAAATGCCATCAAACAATTCATAAGCAATTCCAACCAAAAGACCTTATTTTGTGGTTCCTAGGAGATTTCCTCAGTGGGAATATCTGACATGCAGTTATTTCCAGAGATGCAGAAATAAGCATGTACTTTGCTGATTTAAATAAAAAAGCACTTCCTTAAGATGATAAAGGGTATCTGCTAAAATGAACCGCAAAGATTGTGTTCAGAGGTGACAATTTGCAACTTGCCTTTTAAATTCAGAAATGAGGTACAGGGTCTATTATTTCTGCTTCTACTCTAGACTGTGCTGAAGGTCTGAGCCAGTACTAGAAAAATACGAAAATAAAATAAAATGCATAAAGTTAACAAAGAGGGAAACAGAGACGTCAGTATTGTCAGGTGATATGTCTTTCCATAGGAAAACCCAGGAAATCAACTAACAAATTATTAGAACTAATGAAAGAATCAATAAGGATAAATAAGAAAGCAACAGAAATTGTACAAAATAGTAGAAACACATTATGAACTGTATAACAATATATTTAAATTCCTGGCTGAAATGGATGATCCCTTAGAAATATATATATCTCCAGAATCAGTGCAAGAAGAAATAAAGAAATTGTACAGACTGATACATTTTAAATTAATTGAAATAATAGTAAAGTATTTATCTCAAGAAATAAATCTCTAGACCCAGATGGTTTTACAGATAAGTTCTATCAAATTTTATTTTAAAAATTAATTCATTTTGCCAGATTAAGATGTCCATGAGAAAGAGATTCATGTAAAAAGAATAACTCACCTGTTGAAAATGTGATCGTCCTTTGTGCAAAGTTCATGTTCATGAATTAGATATTGAAAGTGACAGGGAGGTAAGGAATTCCTGGAGTATTTTCTGTCTGAATCTAAATGTTAGTATTCTATTATCCACTAACATTTTACTGCAGATAATCTCATTTTCTTTCTTTCTTTTCTTTTGAGGAAGATTAGCCCTCACCTAACATCCTCCACCAGTCTTCCTCTTTTTTGCTGAGGTAGGTTGGCCCTCAGCTAACATCCGTGCCCATCTTCCTCTATTTTATATGTTGGACACCTGCTAAAGCATGGCTTGACAAATCGTGCTGGGTCTGCTCCTAGGATCTGAACCAGCAAACCCCAGGCTGCCAAAGTGGAGCACGGGAACTTAACCACTACACCACTGGGCCAGTCCCCAATCTCATTTTCTTCAAGTATTGTAGAGACTTGGATCTGTATGTTATGGTACCAAAACCTACATATGAATCCAGGCCTCCTTTTTGAAATTCTCTTGTACATCAAATTACCTATGTGAGTTTCCTCTAGAATTCTTCCCAGGCTTCTCAAGCACAGTATGTCCACAATCAAACTCTTAATCATTGTCTAAAAATCCACTTCTTTTCTGGTTTTCATCTTAGGAAACAGCACCATTTCTCTCAAAGAGAAAACTGGAATCACCTTAATCCCACCGTCTCCACCTCATCCCACGCAGCCGTCATCCAGTCACATCCCTTCCATCACAAACTGCACTGTAAATTCCATCCACCTTGAAGTTCTGCTCTGAAACACTAAAGCAGCCTCCTAACTTGTCTGCCAGCTTTCAGTACCGCCACATCCTGCTCCACGCTCCATGTGGCAGCCAGGATGATTTTTTTTTAAATACAGCAGAAATCTTATCACTCCCCTGCTTAAAAACCCTCAGTAACTTCCCACGGACTTAAAATAATATCCAAAATCCCGGACATGCCCTTCAGAGCTTTGATTTTACCTCCTCCCTCCCTGTTCATTTCACTCTAGCCTCTCACAGTCAGACCTTTGCATCTTACGGCGCATGTGCCTCCTACTCTCCAAATAAGTGACTTCTCCTCACCTTTCTGATATCAACACAAACAACAATTCTTCTGGAGGATCATCCCTAACCTCTTGAAACGTAAAGATCACCAAATTATTCTCCATCATATTGCTCTGTTTTTTTCTAACACTCATTACAGATTGAAGTTATACAGTTATTTGTGATTTTATTTGTTAAAAGTCATTCTCTCCCACAAGTTTATAATCTACACCATTAAATCTTAGCTAGATAGTCGATTTCTGGTACATGGCAAGCATTCAACAAATATTTCTTTAGTAATGGACAACTGATATAAATTAAGATTTGTGTAAAAAAAGATGTGTATTCTCAATTTTTCAAAAGTCCATACATTGAATGCTAAGTAAAATAAGGGCCAAATTAAAAGAAAAACAGGCCTCAGCAATGTAATCATATATGATAAAACTTCAGTTACCTAAAAACAATGTCAGTTTAATTTGAAAAATTATAGTTTGTTTTTACTTTAACTTTAGAAGTTAAACTAAGATCTATTGATTTTTGCTTTTGTTACATTTTAGAGTGCTAAATGAATCATTTAACCTGAGAAAGAACTTCATCGTAGCCATCACATACAAGTCTCTGTAGGTGGCATAAAATATTTAAGCATTCAAATTAAATTAAATATTTAAAACCCATCAAAACTTAATTGCCATTTGACAACGCTTAAGAGCATTCTTTGAAATATGAAAATGAAGCTTTAACATAATGAAGATTAGTCAGGAGCCCTCATATGAGAAATAAATATAAGCTGTTGAAAATGTTTAATCACAATGTTTTTAGAGAGTATTTTAAAGCAATGCTCTATAAAAATAAGTCATTCAGTATTTGAGAATATTTTAAATGAAAAACCGAAAACTACTAGAAATCATCAAGTCCTTAAAAAAATTCCCTGAAAGTGTGCATCATTTGTATTTTTTATGGCTGGACTAGCCTGTTTTTTTTTTCCCCCCTTTAACTATGTTTCCAAAAAACCCAGGCCCTTCCAAGTCCTGATACAGTTTCAACAGAAATTCAATGTCGTTTTTCTTGTGTTAAAGATAAATCTAGTTATCAAAGTGGCAAAGCCTGTTTGTTATCAGTCAGGCTGCAGGCAGTCTAGGAGATGGGAGACAGGCGCCAGAAGAGCTCAGGATTAAAGAGCTTGAATTACCTCTGTAAGAAGGTGAAGCTCTCCAGTCTAGATAGAAAGAATATATATCTGCCACTACCGCTGTGTAAACCTGATAAATGCAAAGTGCAAGAAACTATATATATACATATATGTATATACCTACATACGTATATATGTATAAATGCATATACACGTAACTATATATGGGCTACAAAGTACATATATACATACAAAGATATATAAATTTGATTCACTATGTATATATCTCATATGTGTGTGTGCATGTATCTGATTCAGCATAGAACATGGCCCTATATACCAAATATTTGAAATAAATGAAAAGCTCTAGACTGTGTTTCCACATGAACTTTTTATTAGAAACAAATGGTTCCAGCACTTTCACTTGTTTGTCACAGAGGCAAGACAGGTAAATTTCCCAGGAGAGGTATTTTAGTCTCTGCCCCTTAAGTTACAATGCTCAGTTAATTTTAAAATAAGGTTTCTAAGATTCCCTGGCTGACTGATTTTAAAATCAGTGTTTGCGTCTACTTACAGCTGAAGGAACTTATTGTGAAACTGGCCGGGCCACCCCACTTTCCAAATACTGTTGGCGAGTCCCTTGCTAGAAGCATGGGCTACATTTTTTGTTGTTTCCTTTGTACCGGTACGTGGAGTTTGACATTTCAAATGCAAAAATAATAAAATCTCCTAAAAACATTACTATTTTACTTAAAAAGTCAAATAAAATAAAGGAATATAAAAAGAGAAATGACACAAAGCAGCAGCTCTCAAACTTTTTGGATGAATCATATCTTTATACTCTCAAAATTATCAAGGACTCTCTCAAATTTTTGCATAGATTATATCTATTTATATTTACCATAATTGAAATTAAAACAAAGAAAAATTGAATATTCACTTATTTATTAATTTTTTCTAAAATAGCAGTAATAAACCCATTATATATTGACATAGATAATGTTTGTTGTGAAAAATAACATTTCCCCCCAAAAATCAGTAACAGTAGCATTATTTTACATATAACAATAGAAGAGAACTGCATTCTAGTATCTGCTTTTGAACTCAATCTTTTGTTACGTATTGCTTTAGTTGAAGCATATGAAGAAAATCCCATGTCACATTTGTCCTGGGAAAGGCGAGGAGTATTTTAATGGACTTTCCAGATGATTGTGCATATTCATTAATGCTACACGAAAACTCGACAAGTGGTTGCTTTTCGCCTTTGTTTTGTTTCTTACATTAGTGGAAATACGGATTCTGAAACCAGATCAATGAACTTTTCATACCCTCTTATGTTCAAACCGTTTGTTTTATTTTGTATTTGAATGGACCTCTTATTTACGCATGATTTTGTCACATTATACATTAGTCATCTGGAAAATATTGGTTCACCGCGTCATGTGGATCTTCCAAATGTTGGCAGATGTGAGTGAACAATATCAAAAATATCACCACCAATCTCATCAAAAAGTCGTAGCTCTTGGTGGCTGATAAAGTGTTCTAAATGACTAATTTTCACATAAAAGCTTGAATTGCATCATCAACAATTAATACTATCAGTTGTTTTCCTTAAAGCTGTAGGCTTAGTTTCATTTTTGAGAGTGTCTGCCAGTCACTAAAGTCTGAATAACCATGGCTTTTCCTTACTCACTCTTTCCAGTGTGTACCATGAACAAAAACAGTTCAGCTCACAACTCAAAAACAATAAAATATTTGTCCCCATGTCAGTCATTGTAATTTGGTATGAGGCAGAAGTGCTTCATGGATGCTTCCTATTTTGTCACATAGAGTAGTAAAAAGACTATTCTCAAAGGTGCAGAATTAATAAAATTAATTATTTTCACTGATGTATTAAGGATATTTGTATGTGAAACTGCCTATTGTTTTTTCTTTCTGCGATTGGGGAGGAATACAATGACCGCTAGTACAGTTTGTTGGGACTCTCTCGATTAGTGATAAGGTTCCAGAAATTTTTCCTATCATGTCATTTGCACTATCAGTGTAAGTGTCACCACAGTAAAAAAAAAGGCACATATGATCATAGTGATATTATGATAGTAGTTTTGACCTTGCAGTTTCACTGAAAAGGTCTGGGAATTCAGGAGACCACACAAACCACCCTTTAGAGCCAATGAATTAAAGAATTCGCAACATAACTAACTCAAAAAAATAATGGGTACGTGTTAAAAAGAAACATAAGAGCTTAAAGGGGATACGGCTAGCCAAATCTGGGAAAACTTGAGCATCAAAGTAAATAATTACAGTAAGAGATTACAGTCCATTGAATAAAATAAGAATTCATGAAGTCACACTGATCGAATATATAATTAAATAAGTGGAAGAGAAAGGAATGCTCTGCTTTACTGAAGAAAGCCAAATAATAATTGCAGAAGGTATGCTGAAATTAGGAAATCATTTGTTAACTGTTACAAAGATAATTGTAGTAGCCGGAATCCAAGATGGCCTCCAATCATTCTACTTCCTGTTATTCACACCCTTATGTACTTGCCCCTCCCACACTGAATAGGATTATCTGTGAAACTGATAAGATATAGTAGAAATGATAGTGGGTGTCTTCTGAGGCTAGGGCATAAAACACATTGAAGCTTCTACCTTATTTTCTCTTATGTCACTCACTCCGGGGCAAGTCACCTACCATGTCAAGAGGACACACAAACAACCCTATAGCACAGCTCAGCTGGGAGGAGCTGAGACCATATGTCAGCCAGTGAGGAACTGAGGCCTCCTGCCAATAGCCATGTTTTCAGCCATCTTGAAAGCAAATCCTTCAGCTCCAGCCAAGTCTTCAAATTCACTATGGCCTGAGCCGACATCTTCACTGCCACTCTATGAGAGGCGTTAGATTAACCATCTAGCAGAGTCATTTCTCAATTCCTAAGCCACAGAAACGATGAGATAATAAACGTTTATTATTGTACGATACTACATTTGAGGTTTTTTTTTACAAAGCAATAGATAATAATCGATTCATGCAAGCTTATCAATGGATTCTAAAACTAGAGGTAAAAATCTGAAGAGTAGTAAGATATGTGCACAGTCACAAAGTATCATCCCACAAATTGAATGTTAATTACAAGGAGAAAATAGGAACTTTACCGAGAGCAGAGAGAGAAGGAGAGGGGGAGAGAGAGGGAGAAAGAAAGGAGAGCGGAGAAAAGGAAGACGAAGAAGAGGAAAAAGAGGAGGAGGTGAGGAAGGGAGGGAGAGAGAGGGAGTCTTGCAATTTTTCCATAAGATTGAAACTAGTGAAAGTAAAAAGTTTTTTAAAAAAAGGAATTCATGTATGCTCGTTACAATACACACATCTATACTTAGGCACTTAACATATTATGTACATATATATACTTCATTCACAGTTCAGAAAAGAAATTGGACCCTTATTTTATGAAAGTGTAACGTCTTGGATGGTAAGGGAAATCAATTATAAATCTGATAAAATTTTATTTAAATAGAATGTTTGTTGCATTGAGATGTTCTTTTACCTGGTAAATAATTCTGTAATATATTGATTATAACCATCAAAAATAGCTAAGAAAAAATCTAAGCATGTGTTTTCCACAAGAGAGACAGAGCCATGAACATAAAAATACCAACTCCAGAGGCCAAATATCTGGGTTCAAACCCTAGTTGTTGTTTTAACGTAGTAACTAAATGGCTATGGGCATACTGTGTGATTTCTGTATGACTGCAATGGAGATAGTCATAATAGTTACTGCATCACCTTGCTGTGAGGATTAAACGAGTTCATAACATGGAAAATGCTTGGAATATTGACTAGCATGTAGTGAGTGATACCTTACCTATGGTGTTGATTTTTTGTTTTGTTTTCTAAACAAATAGAAATTTTAATCAAATCTAGGTAAATGAGAGTAGATATTCTGAGCCTCAAGCACTCACTGAGAGTTTTGGTATGCCTGGGCAAGAATGTTTAGTATACTAACTCTGCCAGACATCAACCCTTAGCATCTGCAGACAAGGACTGTGATCAGGCCTGAGTAACCCCAGCCCAGCACTTCCCCAGCCTAAAACATCCATCCTTAACACTTGACCTTTAAGAGAGCATGGAATACACTTGGAATGACTTTACTGTTCAAGTCTAGATTCTATTTTAGTAATAAATACAAAAACACCTTTGCTTCAAATACTACACTGGAGAACCAGTAATTTCAAAATAATTCCAAATATTTTGAAAATCGTTATAATTCACTTATATCTTATAATTGGAATTGGAGGATGCATGTAGATGTCTTGTGTACCAAGAATTAGCATCTATAAATAGTAATGTAAGGCCCTGGATTTCTATCAGGGGCAGTTTTGCCCCTGGGGACATTTGGCAATATCCAGAGGCAGTTTTGATCATCACAACCTGGCATGTTCTGTTGGAATCTAGAGGGTAGAGGCCAAGGATGCCAATAAACGTACTACAATGCACATGACAGCTCCCCAAAACAATTACCCAGCCCCAGATGTCAAACTGCTGAGAGTGAGACACCCTGATGTAGAATGTACAATTATAAAACAGGGTTCCTGTAATTCAGACTAAACACAATAATCTAAAAACACTATAGTAACAATATTTCCTAGAATTGCCTTTGTTTTCAGAGACACATTTAGTTTCCTGAGTAATTCTTAGCTATATGGTGCTTGTTTATATGGTTATTTTTCGTACGCTCCCCTTTTCCCTTTTATTTTCTTTGTAGGCAAGAAGAGTACCTGACTCATTGTTTCAGTTCCCAAATGTCTCAGAATAGAGCTTTGTAAACCAGTAATCCTGGATCTGCGCATAATGGGCCAAGCCCTTATCCTCTCTGAATGTCAATTTCCTCTTTTCTCAAATGAGGGAAATCTGACAGGATTAGTGGTTTCCAAACTGATCCAGCGAATGCTAGGTGGATGTTTTTAAAGTGCCTTAGGCCCAAGCAGGCCTAGCTGAGAGACCTGGACTTTTCAATCCTGCTTCAACAGGGGAAGCTCTTCTCTACATAGCGGTATCCATGTTAGTTTCCATTTGGGTGATGTGCTTCTCCGCTAAGGGATAACAGAGTTTCAGAACCACTGTGCCACACTGTAACTAAGTTCTCTTCAAATTTTAAAATAAATTGCAAGGGTTTGCAGGAAAATTTTTATAAATAAATGTTTTCAATCTGCTTCAATTTCAATATTATTCTTTGGACACTCCTTTGCATTCAAAACCCTACTATCCTTAGTAATGTACTAATTTCTTCCTTGATTATTTCATACACATTAAAAAACATGGAGCATTTACTAAGTTTCTGCTATGAGTGAGGCTTTGTACCTGACGTTGCAAAGAATATGACGTTCTTTCTGCTTTTAAGAAGCTGACAGCAGATAGGAGTAAGATATGTCCACAACTACATGTGATAAACGTGGGTAGTATTTATAGGAAGCAAAGGGCCTTACGGAAGACATCTAAAGGTGTTCTGGAAAAGGAAGGGATTCCGTTACTCAGCTTATAGCTCAAGGTTGTCAGATGTTCTAATTACTTTTTTCAAGAAAAACTGAAAATACAGATGTTTTATATAAATTATTCCAATTTTTAAAGATTGTTAGCTTACTTAGCAGCCTTTTAAAATACTGTGTAGGCCCAACCAAGCATGTCTTTAAGCCGTTATTTGGCCCAAGTCTCTCAGTTTGGAACTTCTGAATTAGAAATCATTGTCTAACCATTTTTCAATAAGTTAGACTGTTTGCATCATATTCTGGGGCTACAGTTCTGATATGTTTATTTAAATGATTTCATTAAGTGGGGCTGTGATGATGGGTAGGAGAAAGAGAGGCCTGGAAAGAGGTCTTTTGAAATAGAGCCAAAATCCAAGGTAGCTTTGGTCTGTTTTCTTTCCTTCCCTTGAAGATTTTGACTTACAACGTACATCATTTTTGCATTTGATGCTAAGAAGTCATTCCAGTGAAGAGCTGAAGAGCTATGACCTTCTATCTACTTGTCCCAGTGAGATGAGGTGCCTCCCTCACAGAGATCCCTTCTCCCTGGGACGGCTCGGTGCCCAGCAAAACCCGTCTTAGGACTCAGGGCAAAGTCTCGTGGCTGTGAAAAGCTTATCCTTTATCCATCTTTATTCCTTTGTTCAGCTTTCTAATTCTGAGCTGTAGATTATAATAGCACTCACAAGAAGGTAATTCTACTCACAAGCAATGAATTGTGTTAAATGGTCTAGAGTGGGTTTTTGATTTTTTTCTTTAAATGAAAAACAGATAATGGCTTTAATATTTTAGGTACATATGAGGCAGTCATGAAGGAACAATAGGTTAATCAATATATCGAGCAACTTTATCTAAAGAAAGAACATCTACTCATAATAATTATCCCTGGTGGGTTGTTTAAGATACAAAACACAGCAGAAAAGATGTTGATTGATTGCTGTGAATTTTTGGCAGCTGTAGCCTTTGAAGCGTGAAATACATTAACATTGTCTTCTAATGCCTTCAATAATTGTTCTGAGCTGATGTTTGTCTTATGAAAAAGGTGCTTAATTTATGCATAAAACAGCTGGGGGCTGAGCAATTTAACATGTACAAATAAAATGACCTCTATATTTTCAACTGACACTTAACCAAGGGAAACGTCAGAAATAACTGGCACAATACATAATTGATAAAGGTGCAATTTAACGTTCATTGTTGAAATACTTTTGTCCTTTACAAGTTTTTAAATATTACCAGCTTCCAGTAAAATTTATTGCATCGTTATATTTGCAGAACAGAGTCTTCCATTGTAAAGAATAATTGTCATGCAGTTAAAAGAAAATAAAATAGTGCTTCTTAGGCACTGCAGTTGGTTCTTAGGTGATTTTTTTTTTTAGTTGTTCTAGTAATTAAATGGTATTCAAAGCAAGATGACAAAATCACAGGCTTTATTGCATAGCCAGAATATTTTATTTTTAACTAGAGTTTTCCTTGAATATAACCTGATGAGAGAAAAAAAGGGGTTTATTTTATCATAATTAGGAAATTTTAAGACATCACAATGTTTCAGACACTTGTTATATAGTTTTGTTAATCTTTCTTTCACACTATGAGTAGGGAACTGTCCAATTATTTCACAATTGCATAAAATCATTCAGCTTTTAGTACGTTGCTTTTCTCAAGCAAAGTCCATTGAAATAACAACGTTTGGTGGTTTAATCATTGCAGAAAAATATAAAGCACCTTTTTTCCCCAAAAACATGTTCCCATGTATCATATCATTTTTTGTCTCCAAATCACACTGTGAACTTATCAGACGGGTATTATTGCCACCAACAGAAGGGTGCAATAGTAGGATCCAGAACCCAAGCTTAGCCTCAATTGTTTTCTGTCCATGCTGCCAGTATATTTATGCATTATTAGTTATATTAATTTCTATTTATACATTTCTATTTGGCCTTTTAGGAAATTGACAATGTTGAAGGCTTTGTTCACATAACTTGTAGGTTGCGAGTGTGTATTCACATGAGAGACTGAGGGAGAAAGAGAACTTCGACAGGAGACCAAGAAAACACTGTCCAGCCCTCCTGCGTCTTTACACATCTGAAGGCTGAGAGTCTGACGAGCAGGCGACACACCCAAGACTGCATAGCCCAGGCCCCAGCAAATGTCACCAGGAGGTGATAAGACTCATTGACGGTTCATCCTTGTGTTTAATTGCTGCTAATAAACTACAAATGAGAAAATGTCAGAAAGGACCATATAAGTAACTTACAAGAAAAATCTTAGCGAATCGTCTAGTGTGTGTGGCAGATAGCTCTCCAATATGTTCACTTGGGAAGGGTCGGTGTACTGTAGGCTTGTTGGTTGAGGGGCACCGTGGTTTTATGATGCACATTAGGTGCTGGGACAGCTCTAAACAGCGATGCACGTAGAAGGCAAATGGCAGGTCCTCGAGCCAATGTCAGCTGTGAGGAAGAAGAGCCAGAGCTGGCTTCGCGTCAAGGGGAAGGGACGGAATCCCCGCTGGTGGGGGAGAAAGACAGAAATGCCAGGTGGAGACTTTCGACTTTTTGAGTAGGTTTAATTATGTAAACTCTCCTTTTCTATAACTCCTCAAAATCTACTGTAAAGTCTGGATTGCGTACTATTGTGTTTGTGAATATGTTTGCTCCTATATGTGTATGTGTGTGAGAGAGACAGACAGACAGAAAAGTTATATTGAGTGAATTGTGCTGACTTCTGTTTTCTACTTGATATGAAGTTGATATTTATGTCACAAAAATTTACTTAGGAGCTTGAGGAGAAAGAAAACCACTAATATCTGAAAAGTCTGTCATCTATCTGTCTTACAATCCTAAAACCACCACAGTGTTCTAGGCACTGTACTCAATAGGTATGTATAAAAAGTATTTTAGATAAACAGAAATGTAACTTTTTAACACTGGGTAGTTTCTTTCTTTCTTTCTTTTTTCTTTGGTGGGGAAGATTGTTCCTGAGCTAACATCTAAGCCAATCTTCCTCCACTTTGTGTGAGGGAGGTCACCACAGCATGGCTTGATGAGCGGTGTTTAGGTCCAGACCCAGGATCCAACCAGGGAACCCTGGGCCGCCCAAGTGGAGCATGCAGACTTAACCACTGTGCCCCTGGGCCAGCCCCAACACCGGGTAATTTTTAATTTCTCCTTTTAACAATTTCACATTTTCCAATTATTAGTAATAACTATGAATGTAGTTTAAAATAAAAATTTGGGGATATCAATATAAAAAGAAAAAATAAGGCTTCCCATTTGCTGTGGTCTGAAAGTTTGCGTCCTCCCAAAATTTGGGTGTTAAAATCCTAATCCCAAAAGGCGATAGTATGGCCTTGGGGAGGTGCTTAAGTCATGGGGGGGAGTCCTCATGAATGGGATTACTGCCTTATAAAAGACCTGCAGAGAGATCCCGAGCCCCTTCCACGGTGTGAGGACACAGTGAGGAGGTGCTGGCTGTGAACCAGGCAGTAGGGCCTCACCAGCAAGAACCATGCTGATGTCGTGATCTTGGATTTCCCAGCCTTCCCAGTGAGAAATAAATGTCTGTTGTTTATAAGCTACACAGTTATAACAGGGGATTATAACAGTCATTGATATGACAAAGACACCATTCTTTTGTGAGAAATTGCAACTCTTGTCAAAACTTAATTTGGAAGACCACAGCCTCAGAGGAAAGAAATAAAATCTACCTGTAATATATACTAGTCTCTCTTAAAATCTGAAGGACAACAGGATTTAACTGTTGAAATAAGACTTTCATATGATTTTCTTCACTTTTTTGAAACTTAGCAAGAACTCTTCTGTATTTAGTTTCTATTTAGTGCTATAATTGAGACTGAGAGCTTAAAACCCTTCTCAACTACATGGTGACTAAAACAGAAAATAGCAACACCTCCTGCCTGTGGTTGTTAATTATTAGATGAGATAATATGTGTAAAGAGCTTAGAGCAGTATCCAGCAAATGGTTAGTGTTCTGTAATATTAATGTTTTATTATTAGTAAAATTACTGTTTAAGAGCAATAATTACAAATGTCTCTTTGGGGGAAAAAACTACAAGGCTTGCTAAACTCTGACCGTCTAATTTATGTGCAGGAACAAAAACAGACGGTCATTGTATTTGTTGCATCAACCCTGCTAGGATTTTCTACCTGAAAACCTGGCTGGTTATTTCTCTCTTGACCCGTTCAGTAACTACCTAAAAATAGTCCCCTTTGTTTAACTGAGCATATGGTTTTTTGTTTAATACTTCTTTCTTTTAAAAACGTATCAATTCATTTTCCGCAAACATTATTTTAGTACCAGTGAAAATGGCATTGGTTTGCACAAATTTGGTCCACTTTTAAATTATTTTAATTTTTTTCTAGTAAAGATAACTGTTTAATTAAAAACTACGTCAATTAGAAGTTTCATAAAGTTTAAGCCAATGCAAACAACCCTTGATAAAAGACGTTGAGCTTCAAATTAAAAAATTACATTAATTAGTTAAGATGATTATCAATTCTGAGCCTATTTCCATACGGGAAATGAGTAGATTAGATTAGATTATCATTAACATCTCTTTCAATTAGAAAATGCTATAAATACGTGGCTTTATAATATTTCCAGTACTCAGGGTTTTAACACGGCAAGGGCAGTACATAGAAATGCCATCTAAAAATTACTGAGTCCTGTTTTCTAATCCCAAACATATTTAGTCAGCCTGCCTATAAGCATCATTTAAAAAAAAATCAAATTATAGTGACCAAAGCCAAAAATCTGGGAACCAAAATCCATGGATATGACCCTTTTTAGATATAAATGATTAAGATTTCTGTCCAATTGCTTCTGCATCAAAGAGAGTAATTCAAACATGTTTATATTGTCGCTATCATTAACAGGACTCTTCTGGAAAAAAAGATCCCTAATATTCTAGGTTTCAAGACATGCAAAACCCAAGCCACAGTGTTTCCAAAGTATTTGTTTCTAAGTTCTCTGCATTTTGAGGTATAATTTGTAACTTACATTACAGCTAAAATCATTGTACTATGCCAAAATAAATTGCATGGTATTGTTCTTTGCTTTTTCCTAACAAAGAAAAACACCGTGTAACCTGTTTTTACAAAGTCATTTTTAGGTAAAGTTGGAAAGTATAGAATTGTTTAAAAGCTTGCTCCTTGAAATCACACATTAAAGTAACAGTTTGCCTTTTTCCTTGCTTTCTTTGGTTTCGATAATGCACCATATTACAAACAGCATCTTCAGATATAAAATGACAAAAGAACAGATCCACATCTATTCTCAAACTTCAGCTCCCTCACCATTTTATTTATGTATGACAAATTTATTTTATGCTCTCAAATTTCAGGAAAATCGATCATATTAAAAATGTTTTTATTTATAAAATGAGCTTTCACACTGAATCTAAGCATTAGCTTATAAATTTTGACACCATACATTAGAAAATGTTTCCACATTCTGGGAGACGTACCATTAAACAGATTAAAATCTTACATAAATTTTTAAGGCATAGGGACTTATGCCTTTCTCTATTTTGGTTTGTTTGCATTTGTTAAAAATATACTATCAATATTTAATCATTATAAACATGAAGTAGAAATGTCTATATCTTTCCCCCAAAATCATTAAAAATTTGACAATATAATAAAGGCTTTTACATTTCATAGACTTATTTCAAAAGAAAAAACTTCAAAATAGAAGTTCCTTCTTATTGTTACATTACTGCTATGGGTACTCTTTTGCCATTTCATTTTACTTTAGTTTACAAAATTATCTATTTAATATATTTAATAATGTATATTTTACGTATAGTGTATTAGACTATGAAAATATAAGAAATAGTTTTATAGAGAGAATCTATTTTATCCAACTACTTAAACAATCCCAGAGAAATATTTTCTTATTTTTGAAAATATCAAATATGACAGAGAAGGATATTCTGTAAAACACTTGAGCCGTGAAAATTGGCAAACATTGGAGGCTAATTCTCTTCTTTTAGCATTACGTTAATCACAGGTATTGATTAAATCTACCTAATTCATAAAACACAGCTCACCAAAGCGGTTTCTGAATTCACTGAAGCTAAAAGCACATAGCCCGGCACCTCACTCCACAACAGCGATATGATGGCTATTAAAAAAATTAGAGACATGAATAAAATGTCAGTTGTTGAACAGTCTCACGGAGGGGTGTGTCTATTGACAAAATTAATTTTTTATCCTTAATTTTATTGGATTAAATATCTTCATTTTATTAAAAATAAGAACCAAAAAGATAATCTCTGAATTGTAAACAATCTGGCTAAAACAAAAAACTGCATGCGTTAATTACATGGTGAATTTAAACATGGTCAAGAGAGAGAATTGTTACAGCTGTTATCCTTTGGATTTCTTTCTCCCTTCTGTTTCTCCTCAACTCTTACCCACATAAACTCAAAATCCATTTCTAAGGCAAACTGAGAACTTCTCCATATATTAACTCAAGGAGAATGTCATTTATAAGATTAATAGCTATGTATTTATTAAGATAAATGCTTTGGCTAAATAGTGAGACACTAAGACATTGCAAATTGTTTCAATATCCACATTAGAGATGCAGAAGATAGGTGTCACAGAGAGTTTCTTTGTTCATTTAACTAATATAAGGACATTTTTGCTCCCGTGACATTAGAAATAGAAATGAGGGACCAGCCTAAAAATAAAGAATTTCAGGATGGTTATAGATTTTTGAAGACATATTTTAAAAAGTGTTGAGAAAAACGAGACTTTGTATTTTTAAAAGTCAGACATAATGAAAACTTTCAAAAGGCTTTTTAAAATTCAAATAAATAATTAAAATAGTTTTAGTAAGAGGTAACTCTATGGGAATCAGAAACACATGGATTGAAGAAAAACTCCTTAAGGCCAAACTCATTAAAGATTTTGCTAATGCAAAACATTTGAAAAACAGCGAATAAGCTAACTGAATCTAAAACAACTCTGATTTTCACCAGATTTAATTACTGAGCAAAATGAGTCCATATTTAATTCTTTATAACACCACCTTTTTCTTTACAAAACCATGCAAAACATCCATTAATTCATTCCAGAAACATTTATGGAGTATTTTATTTTGTCTATTTTATGCCCTGATTGTTTTAGACTTTGGATATACAACACTGAATTAGACGAAATACCTGCCTCAAGGAACTGACATTCTAGTAATAAGTAAGGAAATATCACAATGTCAATATAACATAATTTAATATGAGTGTATGTATTGTTTTCCGTATGGTTCAGTCAAGAGATACCTATGGTTGCTATAACACAAAAGTCTTTAAAGAGGAAACAGAAAGAGGCAGGAGCATGAGGAATCCTGTTGGCACAGGCAGTCTATCTAAATGTGACAATTTCCAACTAATTTTTCTGACATTCCTTAAGTAATCGAATACATTTTTGCATTTATTTCTTTGTTAATATCTGGGACATCTTGTTCTTAAATTCTTGCACCTCAGAAAGGAAGCTCTTTGAACTATTAAAACTTAGTCAACATTTCTGCTCTGGGCAAAGTTTGAGTAGCATCGTCTCCTGTAACTGAGCTGGCTGAACTAAATGTGGTTTGGGAAGCAGAGAGAACGGCTAGGAATGAGAAAAGGAGCTAAGCAGTGTTTCGGCTCCTTTTAGCCTGCACAGGTGTTATATTATTTGATTTGTAGGACACTCTCATGCTCAAGAGTGAGCAGGAAATTTCATTTCAAAGGCAAATCTAAGCACTTTTAGAATTAGTGCTCTTGAATTTCCCTGTTGAAATTGATTTAAAAATGGTTGGAAATATATTAACAGCCTGGTCATCATTTACAATGTGATTTTTAAGGTTGGTAATTAAAACACACACCAAACAAAATCCAAATCAACACACTTTTATTGAAATTCTGTTACTGCAATGTGCCAGGTGCTACATGGAAAACAAAAAAAGGGTGTATAGTATATCCTTCCTTCCAGAAATTGAAAAGGTCACCAGGCTCCACAGGAGGTGAAATAGTACAGAGAGCAGCTGCTCCCCTCTTGCTTACCGCCAGGACACTCCGTTTATGCTCATCTTTGGGCACATGTCACAGTTAGTGAAATTCAGTAATAGAGGGAAAGAGGGCTTATATTTATCTATTTACACTAATTCTTCTCCATGTGCCAGAAATTAGTTAGCACTGAATAAATTCTTTTGAACACCGAGGAGGCCAGGCTCCGAGCTAACACAACTAGAATAATTGGGGAATGCTCTACAGGGAAAACAAACAAACAGACTATGAGGCAAGGTGGACATGGGAAGAGAAAATGAGAGGATGAGTCAGTGGCAGACACACCTCACGAAATGTAGGTGCTTCACAGATCAGTAAGGACTCTGTTCTGGCAGGAGCAAAGGGTAAGGAGAGTCAGGAGATACTTGGATCAAAAGTGTGGCTGAATCAATGACAGCCTTGCTAGCCCATCTAAGGATCTTTGACAATTTCTGGATAATGTGAGTCACATAAGGATATGAACGAGGAACGTGAGTCGAGTAGGGTTTTCACTATAATGAACTATGCCGAAACTTTTTTAAAAGAGAATTAGAGACAGCACAATAGTCTAAATATAAAAACTTGGCCAGGGAAAATCACAACAGGAATGGAAAAGGAAAAACAGATATAACAGACAGTTCAAAGTTTGTGATCACAGATTTTGCGATGAATTAATGGTAAATAGGATAATTCAGCAGAGATTTTGTTTTCAAGAAGGAAGACAAGACACACTGGAAGGTACAGCTATATGATGGATAAAATGGAAAAACCTGTATTCCACTAGTTTCATTAGTAAGAGGTGAGGAATCGAACTTTGACTTGAAGTCATTGGCATTGAGAGACCGATGAACACATCCTCCTACATCTAGGCTCAGAGATGAACGTCTAAACTTGGAAAATAATCACAGAAGACCCAGAGCACATCCAGGAAAATCAGAGGTGCTCTGGATAATGTCCAAATCAGAGAATGAGCAGAAAAGGGAAGTTTTGCTCTTGTCTTAATAGTTCAGCTCGCATCTTAGAGTAAGACAGGAGTCACCCTCAGGTTTCATTTATTCATTCTATAAGCATCCATCATGTAATAACTATTTCCAGGCATTATGCAGGCATCGGAAAGAATTGGTACAACATAATCCTAGTTCTTGAAAATCTTACATCCTTGTCAGAGGAAGAGACGGCAAGTGCATTAATGGATAAATACTTAACCCTAATTGGAAATATTAGGAGGAAGTTTATTGAAGGGGTAACCATTTTTTCTGGTTTCTGGGGAGAGGAGCAGGAGCATACCGCAGGCAGGAGCTGCATCACGGGCTATAACAGGCAGTAATGAGAAGACAATTTGTTTGCAGAACTATGAGATGTTCACTATGTACAAACCTCTCCTGTGGTCTGTATAACTGCTTTAGAAGACATGGTTATGTAAAACATAACTCTCATTTATTGGCTGTCAGGTCTATTTTTAAATTATTTGTAATAAATTTAAAAGGAAAGTAAATGCTATTTTTTCATTATCGATATTATTTTGATAAAAAGTAATCTTATTAAGCCCTGAGCCAGTAGGCTTTGCTAATTGATTAAATAATTTTTTAATAAGTGAGTAATTTGCCAATGTAAAAAATTCATTTCTATAGAACAATAATTCTTCATATAGGCGCCACGAGAAACCAATGAGTGTTTATCTGTGGGTGTGTGTGTGCACAGAGATAGTCAGGCCTGGAAACAGGGGCTGCTGAGCATCAGCCATACATCTCATGGTTGACAGTGTCCATAGTACTGGGTAACTATTACCCAGAATTGATAAATAATAAAAGAAGATAAGAAGTATCCATTCCAGACAGAGGAGTGTAGAATGCTGTTCAAAGAGCTAGTCATGGCTCCCAGATTCCTATGTAAAAGAGGAATCTGTTTTTACTGTGACTGGGAAGAAAAAAATAACATTCCATCATGTATTTAAACTGACATATACCACCATAGTATGCAGAAAAGGAAGTGCTCACCTTTGGAGAGAATTTACTTGCTGTAGAGAGCCATTAACTATAGGTGAGCAGAGAGTTGCAACAAGCATTCATTCAGTCATTCGGCAACTATTTACTGAATGTGTGCTTCTAGGCATAATTAACAAGAAAATATTAGAAAAAAATCTCTGATGACAGGATTTAGGGAAACAGTGCACCAGTAGACGGCAGGGAAATTGTGCTTCTGATTGATGGACCAGCTTGTGTCTGACCAAATATCTTGCCAATGCCAACTTCTAAACCAGGAAATACAAATTTAAAGTCCTATTTTTGTGATTGGTGATTACCAATGCAGCCAAGACATGACAGGTCAAGATAGTATTTATACATTTGACTTGGGTTTTTTTGTTTGTTTGTTTGTTTTTGAGGAAGCTTGGTCCTGAGCTAACATCTGTGCCCATCTTCCTCTATTTTATATATGGGACCCTGCCTCAGCATGGCTTGATGAGTGGTGCTGGGTCTGTGCTCAGGATCCAAACCGGCAAACCCCAGGCCTGGAGCAGAGCACATCAACTTAACTGCTATGCCACTGTGCCAGCCCTTTGTTTTGTTTTTTAAGGAGTAAAAGAAGCAGTGCACCTAAGTTGTCCTTATGTTTAGAGTTCATGCAGTATAGGGGTCAACAAACAAACCTGAGAAGGACCAGGCAGATATTTTTCTAGAAACATTGGAGTAAAAGCAAGCCTCTGGTAAAATCAAATGATAAAATCTTTGTATTTAAATATTTATAAGCAAATAATGTTACTTCCTTATTAATGATCCTAAATCCATTAAGACATACCCTCCTGAGGAAAACAAGAAGATCTTCAGAATCTGGAAAAATAAGAGTCTGGACAAGAGTCTTCCTTTACCTCTAATTAAGTGTTATCATTAGTCCCTTGGGAAGAGTAAACTGAAGACTGATGACAAGACCCATTGTCGCATTTGTAGATCATTAAGGCAGCAGGCTAGGGGCTTTATTTTGATCCCATTTGATCCTTATGTCAGTGACACAGTAGATGGTAGAGCAAAAGTTTGAATACAGGTGTTCTAATGTGAATGTCTGATTTCTTTACCACTATACTATAGCATTTTTCAAAGTTTATGAATTTCATCTTTTTCATAAAATTAATTGATATTCTTCACATAAATCAGTTAAAGTTTTACATTTCACATACTACAAACACATAGATGTTGGGGTTCAGATGCTACCTGACGATTACAGTGATGATCCAGTGTGGAGGCGGAAAAATAATTTTCCCCCTTCCCTTTTGAGTTCTGGACTGAGACTCCTTGTAATCCAAGACAGATGAACAAGAGAAAAACAGAAGTATATTAACATGACTCATGTATACGTGGGAGATACCCAGGAAAAGTCAGAAATTCTCAAAGAGATAACTTCAGAATTCAGGACTAAACACCATCTTAATAGGGAAAGGGAAGGGGGGTGGAGGCCTCTTAGGGGAGAGCTAATGATTTCTAGGAAGGATGAAGGGGACCTTAGAAGAACAGATGGGAGCTATGATAGTTTGATATACTGTGTCCGGCTGTTATATTGTGGGGACTGGAAGTGGCCACCCGAAGGTACGTCACTTTGGCATCAGGATTATTTGAGGCTGATTGCTTTTGATAAACTGGGACAGGGAAGGAGGCTCTGAGGGGTGGAACTTGCTTGCCCTTTGTTAGGAGACATTTACATTGTAAAGGAAATCTCTATCTGTAAAGGTGCCTCCCTCTCTGTACCAGGAAGAAGAAAGGAGATGACCTTCTCTCTAGAAACTCTTAATCAATGCCAAAGGCAAGGACTTAAATCTGCATTTTGTTTACTGTACTTGTGTGGTAATCTCCCATGATCGACTGCCCCTCCCAACGTTGGCATTTCTTTAAGGATTAAGCATCTGTCCTTAGGCTAGGAACTGATTGCTGCGCTCACCTGTGACCACCCAGCTCAAGACAATAGACTTGCCTCCTGCTGTGTCCATCAAGCCCTGTGCCGACACGGCAATCTTGTGACTATTGTGGGAGGGACATTTCAATCATACGTGAAACATCCTGTTTGGGGGTATATAACCACTCTGTGCACCCCACTTCTTCGGTGCCCTTTCTTCCTTCGGGAAGAAAGACCCCTGGCCATGGTCCTCATAAAGCTTTGTTTAATTTTCTCGTGCTATTCTGTCTCATGTGAATTTAATTCGTTCTCCAGCCAGATGAACACACATTAGGTAGAGGAAGAGTCATCCTCCCCTACAGTATCAACTTTTAGCTCCTCTCCTGTGATAAGCGTCAGTCTTTCCTGGCTGACAAAGCTCCCAGGGAGGGGATTTATGATAAGTGGGTTCCTTTTGGAGCATGTGTCATTAGGCGACCCAGGGTTCGTGGGTTCAGATCTCAGGCATGGACCTGCACACTGCTCATCAAGCCACGCTGTGGCAGTGTCCCATATACAAAATAGAGAAAGACGGGAACAGCTGTTAGCTCAGCAACACTCTTCCTCAAGTAAAAAGAGGATTGGCAACAGATATTACCTCAGGGCCAATGTTCCTACTGAAAGAAAAAGAGTAAAAATTAAAAAATCAATTTTTATTCACTCATGTTATTTTTATCACTCACATCTGATACCTCTTGGTTGTTATTTAAAGATTAATGAAAAACTCCCAGTTTTCAAGTAAAACTTTCAATTTTTAAAACATTCATAGTAATAGTCACTCCTTTACAAAGCGTTTAAATAAAAATCTGAGTAACCTGGACCCAGAAGAATTGGTCCTCATGCCATGTTTGCAGCAAATGTCTTTTCTCAAATAGCTTACAGAGGCTTAACAAAAATTGCCTTACTTTTCTCAGCTTTATAGCAGCCCATAAACCTGCCATACCACTGTACAAAGCTGAATAAGCTCAAAGTTGAATGCAATGTGTAAACTGTAGGGGGAACAGGAAAGTAATACACAATTACTAAGAGATTTATGGGCATATTTAATGTGAGACAGTGAATCTTTGCAGAAAGAACAAAACAGCACTGCGAAGTAGGCATTACAGCTTGAACCTCACGAACTGTTTCGGTGGCAGTTAAGACGGAGTGAACAAAGCAGTAGTTTGATGCAGTCTGGGTAATGCGGCTCTAATCTCTTCCAGGGCTACTCTTCTTTATGAGAGAATAATACATTTGTCAGCAGATGTTAGAAGACATAAAGAATGTCACAATGGTATATTTTGTTTTATGACAAATGAAAAAATTGAACAATACTTGAAACATAAAGGTCTTTGGAGAAAGATCCATCTTGTTAAAACCTGTTATTTTCACCTTGAAATTGCAACACGTGTATATTGAAGTTTGTTTCAGTTATGGTTCATATGATATATTCAGTCTACAAAGAAAATTGCTAGTTACTATGATGCAAAAACTGAAATTTAGTGTTTCTTTATATAAAACTGTAATATAATAGTAACAAATTGTATACTCTACTTAAAACACATTTAATACAGTGATTTTCACGATTCATATCAGAATATTTACTGACACTTCTGTGAGACAAATCATTTAAAACCATGGACACGTTAAACTATGGAGAGAATAATGGTCGAAACTCAACAATAAGCCCATCTGAAAAATTAAAACAACAAACACACACAAACAGGAGGTAGAAAATAATATTAATCTAGTGCAATATTTCTCTAAGTGCAATGATGGAAATTATCTGAAAGTAAAAATGCTCTACAATTATTTGAGTTGATGATTAGTTGATTATTCAACACATAGTTCCGTGATGATCTACTTTTCCACCTCTCCTTCCACATGATAACAGTCTTGCTTCCCACCACATTGCCTGCTTCTAGTTCATATGGGAATCTTCATTCTGTTCATCAGTTCCTATGCTAACAATTGACTCAACTGCTTTTTCTCTTTTCGCTATCATATAAGTCCTAACATCAAACTGTGAAGATAAAGGAAATATTGTTTACTCTATTTAAAACAAAAACAAAACAGACAATATTATCTCTCAAGCTTCTTGAAATGTTAAATGACTTATTAACATTCTATTTACTCCTGGAATTGTTACTTCCTATTGGCATTCTGGGATACTCTTTCATGTGGGATTGAGCTCTTCCGTGAATTCTAGCCCCCAACTCATGCCTGCCTCCCACCGGAAGCCCCAGCAGGTCTAACAAAAGAGACTGAAAGGGCCACAGTCTAAAGAAGTATACTTTGAATCTCATGAGACACAGCAACTATTATAGACTTATTAAAAACATGGTTTCATCTTATTTACCATAAAATATAATCCCATTTAAATGCTTTGACCTCTCAATGAAAAAAATCCAAATAATCTTTCAAGCATATTCTCTATTAATATTCTGGATGTTGTCAACATTTTAGTTAATATAAGGTCATTTGTACCCAAAGATCAGCAAGAGTTTGAGAAACTGATTACACGAACGTGGAGAAAAACAAACCAATTCCTTTCTATACTACAAATATATTTATGTATAAGAATAATATTTTCAAATGTCCAATCAATCACAACCACATATTATGTTAATTGTTTAAAGATCTAATAGAAATCTAGTATGTGTCTGTTAATTCCACCAAAGAATTGTGAGCTTATTACTGTTTGCTTTCAAATAAACATTTTACTTATAAAATTTAGAGTAGCTGGAATAATATTGCAGTGTTTTCATAAAAACAAGATTACTTTAATTCTTAATATTTAAAGGAACACATATTGTGAGATATTTTGATTTTCCAAAGATCATTGCTATGTTTAATGACATGCTAGAGCAATGTATAGCAAAACAAAATTATGTTCTGGATTATTTTAAAGCAATGAACACTAAAGTAACATTTCATGTCTAATGATTCAAAGAAGTTTTCAAGGGATTGCAATATTATAAAGTTTTGGTTTTGTTTTATTTTTATTTAAAATACAAAATGTAGAAACACTAACTTTATTGATTACATTTATTAAATTAAAGTGTCTTTCCTATTTTGTACATGCTAATTAAAACCAACATGTTAAATTACAATAATTAGAAATAAATTGATATTGTCACAGAGAAAAAATCATACAAAAGGAATATTTGAAAACTGTAATTAGAATAATGTTTTATACAACCACATGTTCACTAAATGGACCTAATACTTTTAAAAGGTTTTAACTAGATTATCCAAATATGCTAATTAAATTAAAAGCTAAATTACGTGGAGATGCCAGAATTTCCCTGTCTGCTAAAAGCCTGTGGATAATTACTCTTTTAAGTCTACTCTACAGCAAATTCAAAATATAGACTGCTTTCCTTCGATCTCTCTTTAAGCAAATACAAAGTGCAAAGAAAGAATACTAAAATAAGTTATTCTAATGGAGTAGTTATTCCAATTATTAATATGTTACGCACAATGACATATACTTAAATAGTTCCAGACACTTGAAGATATGAAAGAAAACCTTTTCTCCAGAAGATTTATTTAAAATGGAAGTGTAATAACTTACCAAAATATTTACTGATGAGTCATTATGCTCAAAACTGTCATAAAATTCACATAGCATTTATTATTTACAGCATTTTGAGGTTTTTTCTTTTGCATAATTGTAATGGATACATTTTTTCTCTAGCAAAGCTTATGAATTCATGTAGTTTTTTAAATTGATTGGAAATAAAATTTAAATTTTATGATATTTTCTTTGAAATAAGAAACTCACTTTTTCTATATATAGTTATATGTGTTTTATATGCATCTTTACCAAATAGGTTTTGGAATATTTACACATTTTATATATCCATTTGATATTTATGTACTATAGTTATATGCTGCTTCTGCATTTTAAAAAAGAACACAATTTGGGCTTAACCCGTAATGTACACGTTATTCAGCTCTAGATTATACGGCAAAGAAAAATGATTCCTCCTTAAGCAAATCTAAAAAGTAGTTTCTGCCTAGATAATTGAATTATACTTGCTCCTTTCTAGTTTTACTCAACTAATATCACCTTTAGCCAATATGTGAAATTGGATCATCACATGCACTTATTAGCTTAACTCCTTCCCCTTCTCCTTTCCGTCCCCCTTCTCCTTCTTCTCCTTCCCCCCAGAGCCCCCCAGTACATAGTTGTATATTCTAGTTGTAGGTCCTTCGGTTCTGCTATGTGGGACGCTGCCTCAGCATAGCTTGATGAGTGGTGCCATGTCCACACCCAGGGTTAGAACCAGGGAAACTCTTGGCCGCCAAAGTGGAGCACGTGAACTTTACCACTAGGCCACGGGGCCAGCCCCATCACTTAACATTTTTGAATAGCTACTGTGAAAAGGAAGGTGTTAAGTAAGTATGCAGAGATAAAAATGACAACTTTGTTGTCTGAAGCTACTTTACATAAAAGTTAGGGAGACAGTGGCAAAAACAGTTTCAAAGTTTCAGAGAAAGTAGAACAGAGGCACACACCAACTGGCATATGAATTGAAGAATTAGTTCTGACATCAGTAGAGAAGTGTGGCCATCTGAACAAAGAAACTAAACTTATACCTTGTAAGATATGAGGCAAAAATTTATACTATCTCCATGGCATAGGATCAGCCACATAGAAATTAACATACAACCAAGTTAGCACTGTGGAAATTCTTAGGGCCTCAGAAAGCAGCAAACAAATTGCTGTGTACTGAGACATTCATAGTTCAAGATATACAGAAGTAAGAGCCCAAGCAATAATGATTTAGAAATGAAACACTTAATAACTGAAGAAAAGTCACTGCAAAGAAACTTGTGACTATACAACCTCAGAAATACACACAACAGAACAATCTCAAAGAATTATTTTTTAAAAAAATGCTGTTAAGAAGGATTAAAATAATATAAAAATATAACAGAAATAATATTGAAAGAATAGGACAGCATGGAAAAACAGGAAGCATATTTTAAGTAAATCCAAGTTGTAAGAACTTCTAAAAATGAAATTTAAGGCCACTGAAATTAAAACCTCCTTGGACATAATAAACAACAGATTACATGCAACTAAAGAGAAAGTGCGTGAACTGGGAAATAGATTAGGAATAAGTATAGGAAATAAATCACACAGAATATAAAACAGAGATACAGAGACATAAGAGATGGACCCATTCAAGAGAAGACAAAAGATTCAGAGAATAGAATGATAAGGTCCAACATATGTTGAATGGGAGTTCAAAAAAAAAGAAAACTACAATAAAACCCCAAAGAGCAGACAAAAAGTGAATAGAAGAGAGGCAGTCCTCAAAAAAACAATGACTCAGAAGAGAAGCCTCCCAAGTTGATTAAATCCATGAGTATTTAGCTGGAGGAAGCAGAGTAATGTTCAGGATAAATAAAAATCAATAGATGTGTCATGGACTAACTGCAGGACACCAGGACAAACAGTCCAAAGAAAAGTCAAATGAACTGTAAATGAATTACGACTAGACTTTCCCCAGACTTTTCATAAGCAGCAGCAGACACCTGAAGTTAAAGAAATCATGTTTTCAGAGTGCTGAGGGGAAATCACAATAAATATGGGATTCTATATCCAACTTACCCACCAATCAAGAATGAAGGGGATATAACACAATTTTTAGAGAAAGATTGAGAGTTTCTCTCTCTTCGTCCTTCACAGAAAGAACTTCCAAAAAATGTGATTAAAACTTAAAGTCACAAAAAAATAAAAGTGAAATGCTGAGCTAAGAAAAGGGTAGAAAGTTAGTTAAATATAAACTTGTGTTTATTAAAGTGAGAGAGAAAGAGACAGAACAAAAGTTTAAGATTAAAAAAGACTCAAAATGTAATGGAATGAAAATTTTAGAAAATAATAGCAAAAAACAGCTTGGGGTTAAAACATTTTAATAACCTTGTATTATATAGCTGGAAGTAAATTACATTTTTATGCTTGTTATATTCAATATGGATGATGAAAACTTTAAAGATAACTGCCAGAAAAACAAAAGTAGAATGTAAATCTACCAAATCAATATGGAGAAATGATGAGTTAGAAATTCAGTGCAATAAAAACAACACAACAAATCACCTACATGAAGTAAAGATAAGGCATGGCAAGCAAGGGTGACATTTGTTTGACCAAGAAACATCTCATTAGAAGAGTGACCCAAAGACTATAGTTTGAGGAAAGATGCTGTAAGTATTTAACCCACGTAGAGGTGAAGATATTTTCTACATGTTGGGATAATGCCTTCTATGGAGTGCAAAATAAGGTTGATATAGCTGCTATAACACAAATTAAAATAATAAAAAGCAAAAAAATAATTAGGAAGGAAAATTTTAAAGTCAAATTTTATGTCATTATGGGGAACACATTGCGGCTTGTTGACAGCTAAGCCCTATTATTCTACCTCAGACATGGACACTAGAATTTGTTCTATTCAATAGATAAAGGAAATTAAGGTGAAAAGAAGGTCAGTGACTTGCAAAAACATAAGATAGTAGGTAATTAATGGGCTATGGATTTGAATCCATTTCTTTCAACTCAAAAAGGGATTTTTTAAAATAGCAAAGCATATGAATTAAGATGTATATGTCACAGAACATCACTTGTCATCACTCTCATCCTTACAACAAGAAAAAGCTGGAAAAAAAATTAAACCAAGGACTTTTCTTTGACTCATCAGAGAGAGAGAACTGATGTTGCAGGGAAAACTGCCACATCAAAATCTGGAGGTACGAGAGTACGAGTCAGAGCCAAGATCTGCTTATGTGCTTACCTGGAGCAGAAATTGCTGGAGCCATAAAGTGGTGGGAAAATGTAATTGGTGATTTTGACAAACTGCTGGAGACTGTGTATGGACTGGCCTTAGAGTGAGAATTTCCTGGGGCTACAGTCATAGAGTAGTTCCAACATGCTCATGGGCTTTATCTCCAGATGCTCAAGGTGAATATCTGAGAAAGATCCTCTCCTGGCCCCTGGCAAGGAGAGAAGAGTAATCATTGTGAGATATGCGCAGAGTATTCTCTAAATCAAAGTAAAAGACTTGGGGAACAGATTGAGCAGAGCCTTATCTCAGGTGGGGCAAAAAGCACTGCTCCCCTTCTAGCTCTTTCTAGCCCTCTTGTCTCATTAAGGGAGGGGGAAGCTATACCATTGGAGACCACTTGTGGAGTTCAAAGCCTGGAGACACAGACCCACTGAAAGACAGAGATTTAATCATAATCTTGCAGAGCACTTGCCCTCCCCCACCTTACCCCCACACCAATAAGGCCCTCAAACATTCAGTGACTTACAGCTGATAGGGCTGCAGGAAGCAGACTCTCACTGATCAGGTGCATTGAAGGAAATCGAAGCCACCAGGGGAAACAAAAATAAGACTCTAGCGGAATCTGAAGCCTCTGCACACACAGCCGTAGCAAACATTAAACACAGTCCAGCTCCTAGCCAGATTGAAATAAATCCTCACGCTAATCTACCTCATTTCCTATCACTAACATGACATGTCCAGTTATCAACAAAAACTTACAAGGCATACCAAAAGGCAAGAAAAAGTATAGTCTGAACAGGCAAACTTAGCATCAGGACTAGACTCAGCTGGAACACACGTTGGAATTTTCAGCTGTAATTTTAAATAACTATGATTAACACAGTAAGGACTCTGATGGAAAAGGAGACATCATATAAGAGTAGACAGGTGATATAAGCAGAGAGATGGAAACTCTAAGAAATGGTTTTAAAAGGAAATGAGAGGCAGTAAAAATTCCGAAATAGAAATGAAGAATGCCTTCAGTGAACTAATCAGTAGACTAGACACAGCATGGAGGGAATCAGGGAACTTAAAGATAGGTCAGCAAAAGGCGAAAAAAGGATGAAAAAGCAAAAGGGAGCCTCTAAGAGTTTTGGGACAATTTCAAAAGATGTAAGATAGATGTAGCTGGAATACCGAAGGAGAAGAAAGAAGAAAGCAAAAGAAATATTTGTGATGATAAAGACGGAGAACTTTGCAAAACTGACTAACACCAAACCAGAGAGAACACCGAGCAGGATAAATACCAAATGAGCTACATCTAGTCTTCCCATACTCAAATTGAAGAAAAGCTTAGGCAGAAAGAAAACCTTGAGACAAACCAGAGGGGGAAAACCACCCTGCTTATAGAGGAAAAAAGCAGAAGAATTGCAGCACAGTTCTCGCCAGAAACCACACAAAGAAGGGGGGGGGGGGGAGACAACTTTCAAAGTATTGGAAGAAAAAAAGAAAAGAAAAGAAAAACACCAACCTACATCCAGTGAGACTATTCTTCAAAAGGGAAGGAGAAATACCGTCAGGCAAACAAAACTGAGTGAAATTGTTGCCAGCAGAACAGCCCTGCAAGAAATGTTAAAGAAGTTTTCCAGGCAGGAGGATATGGTGGAGGTCCGAACCTGGGATCTACCATAAAAGGAAGAATGCTGGAGAAGGAATAATGAAGTAAAAGGAAATCTCTTCTTTTCAGTATTTCTAATGAATCTAAAAAACGTAACTGTTTAAATGAATAGAAGTCCCCATGTATTGGGTGATATAGCCTATGGCTGAGGGAGGTAAATGAGAGCAGGGCCATGAGGGGCAAGAGGGAGGAACTGGGAATGCGCAAGTGACAGGTAGCTCCACTGCCATGAGGAGTCACTATGTTATTTGAAGGAAGATTTACATTAGTTGGGAATGTATATTGGACAGTGTAGGGCAACCAAAAAAAAATTCTTAAAGAACTGCAAGTGATACACTAGGGGATAACAAAATAGAATCACATAAAATGCTCAATTAAAATCAGACAAGACAGATAAAAGGCGGGGGGGGACGACAAAGAATTAATCCAACAAATAGAAACAATTACAAAGAATAAACATTATTCCAACTATTCCAACTTTAAATGTGAAGAGCTAAATATACCAATTCAAAGACAGAGATTGGGCAAAAAAAAAGGATGTGGCTATGTAGTCTTTACAAGAACCCAACCTAAAATATAAAGACTCAAAAGGCTTAAAAGTAAAGGGATGGAAAATAGGAGAAATATATGCCATGCTAGAATTAATCAAAAGCATGCTAGTTTGTTAATTTCAGAAAAAGACGTCTGAACAGGCAAGATTGTCAGGGACAAAGGACATTTCAAATGGTAAAGGGTCAATTATTAAGGAACACATAAGGATTCTAAGCATGTATACACCTAACAACAGAGCATCAAAAACATGAGGCAAAAACTGATAGAATTAAAAGGAGAAATAGAAAATTGACTAATGAATATGGAGAAATTGGATTATCAGTAATTGACAGATCCAGCAGGCACAAAATCAGTAAGGAGATAGTTTAATTTGAACAGCACCATCAATCAACTGGATACAATTGACATTTATAGAATACTTCATCCAGCAACAGCAAACTGTAGTTTTCTCAAGCTCACATAGAACATTCACCAGCAGAGACCACATTCTGAGCCATAAAACATAACTTAACAGATTTAAAAGACTAGAAATCAAACAAAGTATGTTCTCAGACGACAAATGAGTTGAACTGGAAATAAATAAATGAAAAATAAGTGGAAAATCTTTAGATATTTGAAAATTAACCAGATAGTTTGAAATAACACAAATGTCAAAGAAGAAATCTGAAGATAAATTAAAAACTATTTTGAACAACACAAAAATAAAAATACAACACTTAAATACTGGATACAGTGGAAGTAGTGCTTAGAAGTGGATTTATAGTGTTAAATATGTATATTAGAAAATTTAAAAAAATCTGTCTAAAATAAGTAATCTAAACTTTTATACTAGGAACCTAGGAAAATAAAGGCATTTTATGCCATGACAAGCATAAGAAAATAAATAATAAAAATTAGACCACAACTTAATAAAATTGAAAACAGGAAAACAATAGAGAAAATTAACAAAATCAAAAGCTGATAAGTTGAACAAATCAATAAAATTGATACATTTCTAGCCTAACAAACCAAGAACAGAGAGAAAAGACACACATTACCAATAATATAAATGAAAAGGGGGTCTCTGTTACTGATTACATTAAAATAATAATAAAGGAATACTATGATAGCTCAATGCCTCAAAATTTGATAATTTAGATGAAGTGGATCAGTCCCTTGAAAGGCAAAATCTACCAAAACACACAGAAGGAGAAATAGATACTATGAATAGTCCAATATCTATTAAAGAAATTGAGCATTAATTAATAACCTTCCAGAGAAGGAAGGAAGGGAGGAAGGAAGGAAGGGAAAGAAAGAAAGAAAGAAAAAGGAAGGAAGGAGGAAGAAAAAGAAAGAAAGGAAGGAAGGAAAGAAGAAAGAAAAAGAAAACAGAGAGAGAGAATGGGGGGAGCGGGGAGAGAGAGACAGAAAAACAAAAAGAAGGAAGGCAGTAGGGGTGGGATGGAAGGAGGAAGGAAGGAAAGAGAGAGGAGAAAGATAGAAAGACAGAAAGAAAGGGTTTATAGATTAAAAAGGAAGAAATAAAACTGTTTTCTTTCCCTGATGAAATAATTGACTATGTAGACAGTTCCAAAGATGCTACCAGAAAATTCCTGGAATTAATAATCAAGTACAGAGAGTTTGCAGTATGTAAGATCAATATATAAAAGTCCATTGCTTTCTTATATACCAGCAATGAAAAAATGGAACTAAAAGAATGTAAATACCATTTGTAGTACTCTAAAAATTGAAATACCTAGGCTTAAAATTAACAAAATTTGTATGTAGAAAACTACAAAATACTGATTAAAGACATCAAAGATCTATAAGGTCTAATATGTTATATTCATGGATTGAAAAACTCCATATTGTTAAGACAACAATTATTCTCAATTGATTCAGAGATTTAATGCAAACTCAATTAAAAGATGGCAAACTACTTTGTAGATATAGCTATAAACTGATCTAAACTTCACATGGAAAGGCAAAAGACCCCGAAGACCAATGCAATTCTGAAGAAGAACACAGCTACATGACTCACAAGATCATGCTATCGGCAAAAGAAGAGACATAGAAATCAATGGAACTAGACAGAGAGCTCAGAAACAGACCCAAATAAATGTAATCAATTGATAAAGGTTTTTATAAAGGTATAAAGAATTTGCAAAGGCAATTCAATGAAGAAAGGATAATCTTTTCAACAAATGGATATCCATATGCAAAAAAAAGTGAATCTAGACACTTAATTTATAGCTTGCACAAAACTTAACATGGATCAAAGACCTAAATATAACTTGCAAAGCTACAACATTTCCAGGAGAAAATCTATGACCTAGGGTTTGGTGGTGAGTTTTTATATACAATATCCAAAGCATGATACATGAAAGAAAAAACTGGTAAGTTGACTTTATTACAATTAAAAACTTCAGCTCTGTGAAAGAATGAAAAGACAAGACACAGACAGGACAAAATAATTGCAAATCACATATCTGATAGAGGAATTAGATCCAAAATATACAGAGCATACTTAAACCTAACAAGAAGAAAACAACCTACTTTAAAAATGATCTGAACAGACAACTTGCCAAAGAGGATATACAGATGGTAAATGAGCATAGGAAAATATGTTCAACATCATTTGTCATTTGGAAATGCAAATTAGAACAACAATGAGATACCACTACATCCTATTAGAATGACTAAAATCCAGAAAGCTTACAAAATTAATTTCTGGTCAGGATTCAGAGGAGGAGGAGCTGTCATTCATTGTTTTTGAGAATGCAAAATAGTTCAGCTCCTTTGGACAACAGTTTTTGCAGTTTCTTACAAAACTAAACATAACCTTACCATAAGATCCAGTAGTCATTCTCCCAGGTATTTACCCAACTGATTTGAAAACTTATGTCCACACAAACCTGCATGCAAACATTATTAGCAACTTTAATCACAATTACCAAAAGATGGAAGCAACCCAGATGCCCTCCAGTAGGTAAATGGATAAGCAAATTGTGGTACATTCATACAATGGAATATTTTTCAGAGATAAAAAGGAATGATTTATCAAGCCACACAAAAATAAGGATGAATTTTAAATATATGTTGCTTAGTGACAAAGTCTGAAATGCTACATACTGTATGATTCCTATTATATAACATTCTGGAAAAAGTAATACTATAGATACAGTAGAGAGATGTGTTTGCTGGGGTGCAGGGGAGAGGTGAATAAATGATGTACAGTGGATTCTTTAGTGCGTTTAAAATATTCTGTGTATACTATGATGGCACATACATGATACTATGCGTATCCATAGAACTTTACAGTGAAAATTGTGACTTTATGCAAATCAAAAGAAAAATCATTTATTAGATCAGGGGATTCTGGGGGGAAAGGAGAATATAACAAAACAATCTAACTGCATTACAAATGTAAGAAGCGATCTTACTGAATGGGGTGGAGGAAAAAGATGTAAACCTAAGTCACTATGGAAATGAGCAGAATCCAGATTTTAAAGGTAAAAGGAAGTATATATAAGCACTGAGTTCTAATTGATAAAATTTTCCCCATGAAGGTATGAGTCAATAAATCTGAAACACCTTTACATGCACAGTGGAATTGAAGAATTAAGTTAATGGGCAGTGGATGGTGGGAGCCAAGTGTCACACTGTCACAATGAGAGGTTACAGAGAAGCAAGAGAAGCAGGCTAGAACGATCCATGTGGCAAAGGATTTGAGTTAGAGATGTCAGTATAAACTCATGTTTAGCCTAATACAGAGGCAGTTACATATGGAAATATATATAGATATGTGTATATACACAAATTAGTATACCCACATATATCTCTTTACTCTCTCAGCTGAAAAGTCCTAGAAGCAATAATGCCTCTGTGTAGCAATGAGCATACCTCGCACCCAAATCTTCATTTCCACACCCTTTTTCGATAGAGGTACCTGGGCTCCTTGGATAAATGAAGAATCTAGAATTTGAGTAGGATATACAAAATAAGCCCAGAGCTTTTTGTAGTGCCAAAAATTAAGAAAGTGCTAAAATACACATCCACACGGACACAGACATGCATGCGTACACATACACATACAGAGATGAGGTATGATAAAGAGCACAGAAGCCGACTGAAAGAGCTCCCAATTTTCAAATTTGGGATGATTTGAGCAACAAAGCAAGTGAATTAAAATTAAATTATAACCCAAATTTTAAAATATACATCCATGAGCTCATACTTATATAAGATAATGCTTGAGTAAATTTTACAAATATGAAAGAAAACAAATCTATGCAATAGAATTTCTAGTAATTTATCTAGATAATTCGCCCTCTGGGAGTTGATGTGCAACTCCTCATTCCTTCCTGTGGGCTGTCCATACTGACTTCCTTCAAGAGTACGGCATGGAAAGGAAGATGAAAGAGTGACTTTCAGAGGAGAAACCTCACACACTGCCTGAACCAGGTGGTCCAGGGTAACGTCAACACGGTAAGTCATGTTGATATTCTGTACCCTTGATATTATGTGATGCAAATGGCATTTACTTCTGTGGTCTTCCTCCCTAAACCAAATAACTTTAGTGTAATGATGATAAAAACGTCAAACAAATGTCCCTATTGAAGGACATTCTACAAAATATCTGACCAATTGTACAGTTCATTGACCTCCCCGCCTTCCAAGGACACTGCGCCTGGGCGCTATGTGAAGGAATGTGTCAGGGCTAAGGGCCAAAGATGGCCACTTCAGCCCTGACGCTAAGGTATAAGTTGCAAAAAATATGTCCTGCAGCATGTTCCTTGTCTGGGCTGGCCACCCTGATGGACTTTAGAAACAGCCCCCCTGTGGGAACAAAAAAGATAGAAGTACCCCAACCATGGGGAACAAGAAAAAATAACTCAAAGTATCCAAATGTCTAAAGCCCTGAGTCAGAACCTAGAGAAACCTTAAGATAAAAGGGAGTCACAAGCATGGAATAATTGGGAGTCTCACTGAGGAGAGGATGCTTTGCCTCAGACCCGGACAATCGACACTCCAGCCCGCCGTACCAACTATTGGGACTTCCTCGGCTGATTGTCACGTGGAGGTTATAAGTACTGATTTGTTGTTTGCTTCCCCGCTCCTTGTTCTGCTCCCCTTTATCAGTAAACTCTGATTGCTTAAACAACCAAGCAGCCTTGGCAGTACCTGTCATTCTTCGCCCTTTGCGGCTGCGGACAACACAAGTAATCTTCAAAACTGTCAAGGCCATCAAAAACGAGGAAAGTCAGAAAAACTGTCATAGCCAAGAGGAGCCTAAGGAGACATGACGACTAAACATAAAGTGTTCTTCTGGAACAGAGGAAGAACATTTGTTAAAAGCTAAGGAAATTTGAATAAGAATGGATATAGTTCATAATAACAGGTAGATATTGGTTCATAAATTGTGACATACATACCATACTAATAAAAATAATGGAACCTCGGTGTGGGATGTGGTTGGCAGAGTGATGTTCCACACAAAGGGGTCCATGTTCTAATCTCCAGAACCTGTGAACATACTACCTTACATGGCAAACCACAGTTGTAATAGCATTTCAGGACTTTGAGGAGGGGAAATTCTCTTAGATTTTCTCTGTGGTCCCAATATAATCACATACATCCTTAAAAGTCCTAGCTGTGTTGAGAAAGCTCAGACAACAGAATAAGAGCAGGACTAATTTGAGGCATGAAACGAACTCTACCAACCATTGCTGACTTTGAAGACGGAAGAAAGAGGACCATGAACCAAGGAATATGAGTGTCCACAAGAAGCTAAGAACAACCACAAAACAGACTCTCTTCTAGAGCCTCCAGCTCTGTGGACATCTTGATCTTGGCCCTGTGAGAAGCATATTGGACTTCTGGGCTTCTCACCTACAGAACTGTAAAATAATAAATATGAGTTTGTTTAAGCTTCTAAATTTGTGGTAATTTGATACAACAATAATAATAGTATTATAAAAACAAATACAGGGTTATATGGAACGCTGTGCCATCTTCTTAATTTTTCTGTGAATCCAAAACTATTCTAAAATAAGAAGCTTGTTAAAAAAGTAATGTTGGTCAATATTCTGAAGCTAAATCAAGAATAAACTTGAGCAGGAAAGGTATATTAGTTGCATTTAATGTATTTGAGAGCACTGAAAAAATAGCAAGTGATTTATTTGAAGTGCTATAAAACTATACTGGTCTCAATGACAGAACAGCTTAATCTCTGTCATTGTATTGCCGATTTTTATTGCCCAGAAGCTTCCACATTAGGAAGAGGAAGCCCTGTGTGCGAGTAGCCTAAAGTCTTCCGGTATTTGGAGCCACTTCTAAAATATCCGCATGAGAGAGCTAAGGCACATCCTCCGAGCCGTGAGAGACCCAGAGATCTGTTTCTCTCAGCGGGACTTTAGAGGAGGACCGTCTTCTGGTTCAGCTCCTGCTGCAGCCTCCTCCTCTCACTGCCTGCCCCCTCCCTCCGTCAGTCTCCCTCCTCCAGCTTCCGTCCTCGTTTTGTTCCCACTCTACTCCATATTGGACACTACTCTTCTTACTTCATTTCGGCAAAAGCAATACTACGTCTTTTTTCTTTGTACCGTGTAATAGAAAACAAAATGGAACTTCAATTTCAGTGTGCCTGGCAATTGCCATCTATCGGCTGCCAGGGATTTCTTAGAAACCAACACTTTCATCTCAGGGTATAACGATTAAGTCACAAGATCTCTCCCTTACATTTTTGCTCCATCTTTTGCTCTTTACTGCAGGGTTGATCATTAAATCTCAAAATTCTTCTTTTTATGTTATTCAGAGAAACTCACTTCTCCTTTTGTTTTGTCCTCTATTTCAGAACACTCCAAAAGAGGAAGAGTGCTCATGTTTTACATCATGAAACTCTAACTAAAAATGCATTCATCAAAGTTGTTTTCAAAACAAAAGACATCTATTCTGACATGAGTCATGCTGCCATGATAGTTTGTAAAAAAAAAAAAATCACATAAATACAATTACTACAAATATAAAAATAGTACACACAATCTTGAAATATCACACTCAACATACCCAAACTAACACTTAACATCTGTGTACACTAGATTTCAACATATCCATTTATAATTATCATCTCTATGTTAAACCAACTTCCTTGATTATGACCCGAAAACTAACCTTCCCTAACTTAAGCAAAGAGAACATTTATTAAAGAATAGTGGAGTAGTTCAAAGAATTGAAAAGAGATGATATTGAATCCTCACAAACCAGGCAAGTTCTGAGACCAAAGTTAGTGGGAGTTAGAGATCTCTACTCAAGGGCATTGCTATAAGGTAAGTCAACTTGCACATCCAGTTTTATGTCTCTTTGCATAAATCTCAACCCTTAAGTGAGAAGATATAACTAATCCACCTGGGACACTAATGCTGAACTTTGGAGCATGTAGTCGCAGTCAGGGGACAAGGGGATGAAAGGGAGAGCTTAGAAGAACGGACGTGGCCACAGGAGAAATCCCTGGGAGCTGGGGAGTCACAACAATTCGAGTTACTCACTCATTAAAATAACTGTGATAAGACAAATACCAGTATTTTCACATACTCTAAGATTATACATGAAATTCAGTCTGCTGTTACAAGGGAGGAAATGAATCTTGCTGCAGGAAATTTTTATTTCACAATGAAAACGTGATCATTTGAAATAATCATTAAAAACTCCAATTTGATCTAAAATTAAGAGGGACAAAGTGGAACACGTAAGAAGCAATGTCAGACTAAACTTCCTGATGAGCATTTTCACAAAACTTTATACATCAGTTCAGAAAAGGAAAAATTGGCCTTTTTAAAGTTGATGAAAGCATGGGAGAAAAATAAAACAAAGTGAAAGATTGTGACAAAAAACTGTATATTTTAACTAAAATAGAGATGGAAATCTTTAGATTAGTAGAATACTAGCATTCATCTGTCCCTAATATAGAATATTCTTATAATTTTTTCTGAATATTTAAGGTGAAATATGCCTACTTATAAAGTTTGTGTTTATAGACATGTGTCCTGCTTTTATTTAAAGATGTCTTTGAATAACAACAAAATAAAAACTAATAAATCCATTTCCCATTCATATGTAGTGAGATTTATATAATAAACTGAGTCTTTCTGGGGGCTGGCCTGGTGGTGTAGCAGTTAAGTTCATGTGCTCCACTTTGGCAGCCCCATGTTTTCAGGCCCAGATCCCAGACATGGACTTAGCACTGCTCGTCAAGCCATGCTGTGGTGGCATCCCACATAAACGAGAGAAAGATTGGCACAGATATTAGCTCAGTGACAATATTCCTCAAGCAAAAAGAGGAACATTGGCAACAAATTTTAGCTTAGGGCCAATCTTCTTCACCAAAAAAAGAAAAAGAACTTTGAGAATTCCAATTATGTACATAAACCACAATATCTGCCTTCATATATTTCATATAGATTTGACTAAAGGAAACTGTAAAGTTGGTATATATATGTATATTTATGTATATAATTTGTATGTATATATATATGTAATTATAGAAATAATAATCCCAATTTAAAGAGTGCCTTGTAAGAACTAAGGTAATTTCAAATGTGGATTCTAGTTTGGTATGTATATGGAAACTTTGAAATTAAAGCAAATGAAAATAAAATATACTTGTTTAAAATTTTGGAAATAGAAAGGCAATTTCAATGGCTATTTATAATCATACCATAATGATATTGAAGTAACTACATCTTATCTAAATCATGCAGAAGTATATTAGAGTTTCCATAATGACACAATTATGGACAAAATATATTTGAACTGACTTACATAAAGAGGATTTGTTTGCTTTTTGTTATTTTTTTTAACAGAAACTTTAACATTCATGAGTGATCAATGTCATGATAGTAGTTAAGAAAAATACTAGTTTATTCATATTTTGTATATACCCTTAGAACAGGGCAAACTTGAAATTATCTTAGTAAGAGAAAAACTGGCTTAAGAAATATTGGAATTAATTAAGCATCATCAAATGCATGATAAACCAAGGAATTTTAGAAGAGTGTAGGCATGTGGGGGAGGTAGCATATAGAGGAAAGATTCTAGATATTAAGCTAACTTTTATCCACATTAAAAAAATATTCCAAATCCTTTAAGTTATGCATGTAGGAAAATTACCCCTATTTCTAAGTACACACACGCAGACACAGAATTTGAAAACTTCATTTATCTGAGAATGTTCTCAAATTTAAAATTACATCTTCAGTGAACATTTACCTATCTGCAGGCTTACAATGTACTAGGATCTGTGAGGTAAATAAAAGAATGAACTGTGTTGCCTTTTAGTAGCTTCTTCTATCTTAAACTAAAATCCTTAAGGGCAGAAAATTTTCTGTATGTTTACTGCAGCATGCCATGTTTATCAGAGTGATCAGCACAAAGGAGGTATTCAATATATATTTAAAAAGTGAATAAATGAATGAATTAGTGAATCAAATTAGCAATATATCATTCAAATTGAAGACTTTACATATGTGTATATACAGTTATACACAAATGGGAGGTGGGTGTGTGTTTAGATATGTTGGTGTGCTATATGTGTATAATGTCATATTTTTCTAAATTATGCAAATTTATATTAAGAAAGATAGACCTAGCTTTCAGCCAGAATAACATATTTAAAACTCTACTCAGTCACCTTAAACATTATAAACTGGGATAAATCAAAACACATTTGAACAGGACTTATAATTCTGGTCAAGATGGAGTAACAGGTCAAGATATTTCTACCTGAAAAAAAAAACATGGATAAGATAAAAGAAACAGCAATTTTGAAGACAATGAATAATCAGGCAATAAAGGAAAGTGATCCCTGATAGACAGGAAACAAATGAGATGAGCCCAATAATTGCTCCCAGCTTACTGCCTAGAAAGCATTTCGTCCTGTGAGTTAGAACATAGATGGAGCTGAGAGCTGAGACCTAAGAGTCTGGGGACACCAAGTTAGTAGGAGCTCACATGCAGAGTACTGGAAAAGTGCACAGAGATGGAGATTCAGAGATCTGCAGAAGGTCCCTGTCAAGAACTCAGCTGAGTACAGACCAACAGATATATGTGAGGACGTTATTTGAGGCCAAAGGAGGAACCACTCTCAAAGAATTAGAGGTATTGATGTCCAGTGATCACATGCAGCTGGGAATAATTCTTGTTCTTAATGCCAGAAATAGAAAATCCTATTATTCATAAGTATTTGGGAAAAATACAATTGCCTCGGTAATGCAGAATAATTATTCTCAGACTGATTGCTAGTTCTGTGTTACCTAAAAAAATATTGAGCAGCATCTGAAAGGATCAAACTGTTTCCAAGTAACTTAACTTCATCTCAGAATGAAGTTGGAGAATATTTATAGGAATATAAAATATCTAGCACCCAACAAGATAAAATCCATAAGGTCTGACATCCAATCAAAAATTGCCAGGCTTGCCAACAAGAACATGAAAATGTGACACATAATAAGAGGAAAATATAATCAATAGAAAGAAACTCAGAACAGATGTTAGAATTAGCAAAGACATTAAAACACTTTCTTAAACTATTTCTCTATGGTCAAAAGTTCAGTAAAGACATGAAAGATATAGGAAATACCCAAATTAAACTTATAGATAGGTAAATTACAATGCATAAGATGAAAGATGAACTGAATGGCATCAGTAGCAGGTTAGATATTGCATAAAAAACATGAATGAACCTGATAGCATAGCAAATGATACTATTCAAAATGAAACACAGAGCAAAAGAGAATTTAAAAGAATGAGCAGAGTATCAAAGAACTCAGAGAAATTTCAAGTGGACCAATATACACATAACTGGAACCACCAGAAGAGAAGAAAGAAAGTACACAGAAAAATTATTTGAAGAAATCATGGTTGAAACTCTTTCAAATTGAACGATTATAAATCCCCAGATGCAAGAATCTCAACAAACTCCAAGAAGAAGCAACAGAAGAAAACTACCCTAAGGCACGTCAAAAGCAAATTGCTCAAAACAAGTCTTGAGAGAAGGCCTTAGAAGCACCAGAGACAAAAGACTTGTTATATACAAAGGAAGGCAGATAAGGATGACAGCATTTTTCTTGTCAGAAACAATGCAAGCAAGAAGACGGTAGAGCAACATAGTCAACATACTGGAAAAAAAAATGTGGTCAACCTAGAATTCTATACCCAGTTAAATAATCTTTCCCAAACAAAAGGAAATAAAAACTTTTGTACACATACAAAACCTGAAAATATTCATCCTAACCAGACCCACACTTCAAGAAATATTAAAGGAAGTCCTTTAGGTTACAAGGAAAATTATCCCAGACACAAGTGTGGATCTTTACAAAGGATAGAAGAGCACTGGAAATAGTAACTACATTGGTTAGTATATAAAAGTCTCTCTAAAACGTGATTGACTATTTTAACAAAAATAATGACAATGTATTGTGTGGTTTATAATACATATGAAAATAAAATGTATTATAACAGCACCAAATTCAAGAGGGAAGAAATTGATATATATATTGGAAGCTTCTCATACTGTAAGAACCTATTCTTATCTCACACAGTCTTTATGATGATCATTTTATGATGTAATAGAAATAGCTTTCAAATAATAACTCTCTGTAAAAAAGTAAGACGTAATTAATGGACCATATACATTTTATAATTTGTTTAGAGGAGCAAGTAAACCCCTAAATCTGGAATGGAAAAGATCTGCTTCTTGAAAGAAGTAGGACATTAACCAAGTCCTGATCAAGGTTTATGATTTTAGAGGGAAAATAAAATACATAGTCAGACATATCAAGAATGATAATTGCTAGCATTTATTAGTATATACTATATGCCAGCAATTAGTACCAATTTTAAGGTTCATTTTTTAATCACCAAGCAATAGTTTTATGTAAATATAATTACCCAACTCTTGCAGATAATACAACTTCTACCTGGAAAGGTTAGTGCTTATCCAAGGCCACACAGTCATTAAGTAGCTGAACTAAGAGTCTACCCTGTGCTCTTCAGCTCTCACAGTGATGCTCTTTAGATGACTAATAGCTTTGGAGGTGGAAATGTATAGAGCATATTTGAAAAGCAGTTAATAAACTGGTTTTGCAAAAGAAAAGGTTTGTGTGGTCGATGAGCGGGAAGGGAGTAAAGCAAAACCGTTAACACAAAAAGAATAGAGGTAGCAAGGAAGTGGGAAGAGAATTAGGATAATGTGTTTCACTAACTCTGTGAGAGCAGAAAACATCAATAAGGATGTGTGATCAGGGTCAAGGTTTCCAGAGATGTGAAGGAGAAAGGAGAATAGAAGTGTTCTTTTCCATTTATCAACAGGAAATCAATGGTATCCTTAGTTACTGAGACCAGTCCTTAGTTCTTAAGTAAAATTCCTGAAGCTAGTGAGGGGCAAAGAGAACACAGAAGAAAAAGAGAGAGAGAGAGGTGTGGAAATGGTTGCAGATACTGTAAGTCTTAATCAAAATGTTTGGAAAGAGACAAAATTTGGAAAATTGCCCAAAGGGGTGGAACGTTCATATTAGTCCAATTTTGTTCCTTATTTCAAGAAGAGACAACTTTTGCATGTTTATAGATATAGGGAAAAATGACTAATAAAACCAAGATTGAAGATGTTGGGACAAAGCACAGTGTCTCAGATACAAGAGCACCCAAAAAAGTGAAAGGAAATGGATTCATGATCAGAGTGGAAGTTTAAGTTTTTAAAGTCATAATTATGTTTCTGCCTCTGTGCCTTAAAGGAAAAATAACAAGTTCTTTAATTTATCTTTACATTCCAAAAGTGTGTAATGAGTGGCTAAGCAGACACTGGTGCCATAGACAGTGAACAACAAAAATATGGTCTTTGGTTTCATAGCCCATAGCACAGTAGGCTGTAATTGTTAAGGAAAGTTTATTTACCCTACATTTAGACATGAAAAGAAAAATAGCTTCTTTATCTCACTATGACTAAAATTATCCTCCTAACCTTCTGACAAAGGGCAGGAATGTTTTGGTGTTGAGGGGAACTACATGGATTCTGAAGTGGCAATCTCAGCCCAGTTCAGTAATTCGGATTATCGCTTTAAGAATTTGGTATCTGCCCCAGATGACTCTGTTAAATGCACATCCTTTCGGAAGTATTCCCACTTCCACTTCTCCTCTTTATGATGTTATCTGGGTATATGGCGGCATGGTGGGTACACATGGGGTATAACCATATGAAATTTAAGTGGGGAGCTATTGAGGTCTATTCAGCATCCTTGGGACCCTTGCTAGTCTCTGCTCAGGTGTGATAGAGCCCATTCCAGAGACTTCTTTTGGCTTCTACTGCTTAAATTTGATGCTAATGTAACACATGGTCTATGTTCTTAATTTAGCCTATGCTCCTGTTGAATCATCCCTCTCGTGCTGCTGACTGATTCCACTGATATCTCTGCTCTGGTTTCTCTTTAGCACCTGGTCTAGGAAGCCCATCCTTCAGCCTTCACCTCTAGGGGATTTAAGCCCCTGCAACATTGCCTCTGATAGCTAGCAGACTAGGCTAACAGCCACATTACCTACCCCATTCTCACACACACACACATACACACACACACACACACACATACACACACACACACACACACAGCCCAGGATCACGAAGAAACTTGTAGGTAATTTTCCAACAGTAGAAAGCCAAGAGATGCTTAGGAGGGCTGAACAGATCCTTATCTGCTCCCTATACAAGGTGCACCCTGCTTAATGTGACCACATGCAAAGGGGACTCTTGTTGAAATCCCAAACAGAAGGAAATAAAAGACCTCTTGACCTTGTCAGATTGAGAATCTTCCTAACAGGACTCTTTTCTCTGGAACTCAGGCCAGAAGAAGCAATTAGAAAATGCAGTTCAACTCATATTTATTCCCACAGGTCATTTTCATGGAAACTGGGCTATTTTTCCCTTGTTCTTCTCATTGTTCTGAGACTCTTTAAAAAACAGCTACGATAAAGTCCGTTGATCTGCCTCTAGATATATTAAAAGTGGACGATGAAGATACTTTTGACATTTTCATCTCTCTCATCTACGCTGGCTTTTATCATGACTGTCTAGTCAAAAAAGCCAAGAATCTCAGATCTGAGACTGAAAGCTGAGCTACAGCTGATGTGTTCTTGGTAGCTCTCACCTTCTGCCTCACCAGGGGCAGAGAATCTCACTGCTCTCATTTGGAAATAGAGAATTGCAAGGGATATCAAAAAGGATATTAAAAAACAACATTTTATAAATATCATACGTTTTAAATATGCATTTAATTCACCTGCAAAATTAAATTAACAATAGTGCCTACCTTAGGTTATATTCATATTAGTTAATGTAGTACTTGGCAGTTAACAATCATAGTAAACAAAGTAGAAAATGAGGCTATCTACTGAAAGCTGCTGGAAATGGAGGGACTACTTCATAAAAATGGAAATTATGGAATAATTCTCATGGAAAATAGTAAAGTATGAAAAAGCCATGAAAAATGAGGTTGTTGTCTAACCTCAAGGAATCAGTTAAAATTTGACATTATGACTGTATAGCAAGGACCTCCTCCATATACTGTATGTATGAAAAAGAACAAACAAATAATTTGGTGATAGTGGCCTAGGTTTTGGAACCAGACCACAATCACTAGGGGAATTCAGGTAGGATGGGGGGTAGGGTATTATTGGAAGAGGGCATATAATTAACTGATTCTGGAGTAGGTGAGAGAACAAGTGGAGTCAGAAGGACTCTATGTCATATTTTAATCCAGTCCATTTTGGGATTTGGGGACATTGAGAACAACTGTTCTTTGTCACTAATTTAATTTTATTTGGTGAGCTGTGGTGAAAACTAGGAAAATTATCCAAGTCTCGAAATTCCCTGCAGCCTGCTGTATTCTGAACCATGAGAACTGAGTCAGAACAGTAGAACTGCACAGCAAATATGTGCTCTTAGCACTTTCCAGATGAGAGCATGGATCAGAAATTTCCTGTGCTCCCTGTGAACCCTTTGAGTGACTGTTGTCATTGACTGGAGATCAAGAAGGTGTTGTGTGTACATGAGCATGTTTACAAAATAAACAGTGTTCAGAAATCAGCCCTCTCTCATGCTCTGTCTAGTTTAAAGATATGTTCATAATCTTAAGACAGGTTTTTTCTTCCTTCTGTTGATTTGTACATCACATAGATGTCTGAGAGTCAGCTATCCACTCTTTACGGTCCTATCCAGATGCTTAGTTCGTCATAGGTGCCCCCACATCCTTTCTCTAAACTCTTAGAGTATGACCAATGAAGCAGAACTAAACTGGAAAGTCCTTTAGAAAGATGTTTTCTTATTCAAGAACCATCTGCTACAAAGAAAACAGGATCTACCAGGCAGCATACTATACTCACAAAAGGCAAAATTATCTAACCACTTTAATAGGCATTTTGCTTACCTAACATTACCTGTTAGGTAATGCGATGAAATTAGAAGTTTTCATCACAAACGTCTATTTAAGCATTTGAGTCGATTTGAAGAAACAGCCAAACTAAGCCTCATTCTCCCAATATTTCAGGATAAATTTTGCGATTCCTACCAAGCATCACATTTAATGACGTTCTTTTACTAAAGTATAAGGTACATCATTGGAAAGATGCCCCCAGTAAACTGCCTGTTTACAAAGAGAACAACCTGTATTTTAATTACAACTATCCAAAATTCTTTCAGTAATTCCATGTTACATAAATACCTTCTCCCAAATCTCTAATTTTTGTTTAGTGGTTACCGTGACGATTGTATGAAAGATGTTGGAGATGAGACAGTCCATTTTCTTATAGTCTCTTATCTCCGTTAACCTAAGTAGGTTCCTTCCCTTTCCTCTCCCCTTCTGAGTCACTGCTGTTACAAATTGTTCTGTTTTTAATTTTGTGAGTTTGCGGCTGAGTTGAAGTGTTTGTCGTTACTTTTGATGCCTTCTGTTCCTCTCTCTTTTAAGTTGTAACTGAGCCTTTGCCTCCCTGTGCTGGTAGAGAGCTGTGGGTTTCTGATCGGGTCTGTCTATTTATCTCCTTGATCAGAGGTTTGTAGACCTTTGCCTTTTTGTTGCTGGTGTGAGGGCATCTTTAATTATTTCTTGTAGGGCAGGGCTAGTGGAGATGAACAACCTCAGCTTTTGTTTGTCTGAGAAAGATTTTATTTCTCCATTGTATCTGAAGGAAAGTTTGACTGGATAGAGCATCCTTGGGTGAAAATTTTTGTCTTTCAGTATTTTGAGTACATCATTCCGTTCTCTCCTAGCCCATAGGGTTTCTGCCGAGAAATCCACTGAAAGCCTGATAGGGATTCCTTTGTAAGTTGTTTTCTTCTGCCTTGCTGCTCCTAATGTTTTTTCTTTATCACAAACTTTTGCCGTTTTTACTATTATATGCCTTGCAGAAAAAATATGGAACGCTTCACGAATTTGCATGTCACCCTTGTGCAGGGGCCATGCTAATCTTCTCTGTTTCGTTCCAATTTTAGTATATGCGCTGCCAAAGCGAGCACCCAAATCTCTAATTTCAGAAAAATAAAGATATCCTGCTACTCATGTAATGGAAACTGGTAATATGTGCTCTTTCCTTAATTAACACGATGTGAACTTAGAGCAGCTTTCCAAATGCATGCATTTCAAAAAGCTAGTGAACCAAGATTGCCACAGGAGATCCATCCTGTGTTTTCAAGTGCTCAAAGAAAATTACTCAGAGCTACACTTCCAGCCAATGACTGTTAAATATCTGCAAATCCTCATCTTTTCCCCTTTGTCCTTGGCATTTAATAAAAGGTCAAATGCATAGCTCTGATATTCAAATAACACAAACACACATATGTATTTCAGAACTTCAGCCCAACAGAATAAAGCAAGTGTTTAGAATGGTGTGAGTAACTGTGACACTTGAATAAAAGAGAGAGAAACGTGTGTGCTACATCTGAGATCTTTAGTGGGTGGGGAGAGGCATTGATGGGAATACTGGTAGAAACATGTTCTTTCTACTCCCACAGCAAGGAAACCAGGAGAACAGAGAGAGACAGGCTTGAGTTGCAAGAAGAGGCAGGCCCTGCATACACAAAAGGTAGAAGGAAAGATAGGGGGAAACCGGAAATATTTTAATAGTTTTTTGGTAAGGAAGATCAGCCCTGAGCTGACATCTGTGGCAATCTTCCTCTATTTTTTGTATATGGGATGCTGCCACAGCATGGCTTGATGAGTGGCGTGTAGAGAGCCAAACATGTGAACCTCAGGCAGCTGAAGTGGAGAAGGCAAACTTAACCACTACACCACCCAGCCAGCCCCAACATTTTAATTTTAATGTTAAACCAATCTGTGTGAAAAAATCAGGTATGTCCAAAAAGATGTTTATTCACATATTTAGTTTAGCAGAGACAAGAAATGACATGGAATTCATTCGAATATAAGACTGTGATATTACAGATGCTGAAATTTTAAATGACTCCCTTCAATTTAAAGACAAGATCTTATTTTTTTTAAGACAGAAGACTCTTCACACTGTGTTTCTGTCTACCTACTCAATCTCACCTCTCATCGCTCTCCCCTCACACATCACCCCACCATCTCTGAGCCACGTGGAGATGCCTAAATAGGTCACATTCTTTCATACAGCCCGGCCTTTTGAGCTACTTCCTCTGCTTGGGATGTTCTCTTTCTCTCTCCCACTCTCCTCCCCAACCTTAATTTGTCTGCCTGGCCAATTCATCCTTTTAAGCTCTGTCTTCCAGCACCAGTTTGAAAACTATATCTTCCTTAAGCCGTCACTAATTTGTCGCTTTCCCTTGGGCTCCCACTGTATGTCATGCATAACCTGTTCCAGACATGACCTCATTCCATCTGATAGAGCTGCCTGCACACCTGCAGCCCTGACTGTAGCACCTTGAGGTTAGAGATCTTTCTTTCCATCTTTGTGTCTCTAGCAAATATTCACTTAAAATACATTCGCTAAATTAATGAATGAGGTGTTCTGAGTAGTAAAAACTTTACTGAATAGTATTGCAGAACTGAGGGGAAATGTTTTTTACCAGAGTCCTCATAGAAATGTTTTGCAATAGATTTTCAAAGCATCAAAAATGTGTGGGAAATCTGCTAGATTTTATAGGCACTAGTCTTGTGAGAGGAATAGCCTGTCTTACCGCTTCTCTCCTGGCCATGAGACAGGTTGCCCTTGACAGTGACTGAGTCTAATGGAGATGGATGGCTAAACACTGTAGCATATTTTTCCCACCCACTATAAATATGCATCCCCATTCCCCTGCTGCGGACTACTGGGGTTTAATGTTTAATTATTGCATTAAGGAAATCTTGGTTTCAACTGCATTTACAAAACACAAAATTTTAGTCTGTAGCACAAATAATAGATGTTTAGTACAGTGCAAACATTTATAAACCATTAACTAGATAAATATGCTAATTTAAACGTTATTTACATATAGATGATTTTTTAAAAGTTTTATATTGTGTTCATGCAGAAAACAAAACCTAGTAAGTTTGCCCTCAGGGATATTATTTTTTTTCTTTTCAAGACTTCCAGATGAAAACAAGAAAGCATACCCAAAATGGGAAAGCAAAAGTTACTTGCATGTAAACTATGGGGAGGAAAAGGGTTCACAGTTTTGTTCTCTTTCCATTCTGTCATTCCATAGTCATGCTTTAGACTCTTGCTACTCAAAGTGTAGTCTGAAGACCCGAAGAATGATCACATGGGAGCTCGTCAGAAAGACTTCGAATACCCGCCTGAGACCTGCTGATTCAGAATCTGCATTTTAATAAGATCCCTAAGTGATTCCTCCGCACATTAAAGTCGCAAAGTCTGGTCTAAATAATCATTCTTCACACCTGTTGGACTCTGCCTTCACCTTAAAGAGTTTCTTAGTTATCTGAGTATTTTTCTTCCCATTTTGAAATAAGGCCAAAAGCAATAGCCAAGGAATAATGTCTGTTGCTCAGACTTGTCTCTTTCCTCTAAGGGTATATATGTGTGTATGAACATTCCCAAAGAAAGAGAAATCATACAGATACATAGGCTTTAGTGTTAAACACATGGGCTTTTTTAATTTGATGCCTTGTTCTAGAAGTGGGAAACAGTTTCTCAAGGCAGGGGGCCCACGCCACAGCTTCACTCACCCATCAGCAGTGAGTGAACACTAGTGCAGGAAAAGAAGAGGAGAGCTTATTTCAGCATCCTAAAAGTTTCCTTAAGTCACAAATCCACCTTCTTTTTTCTATCTGTGGATAGAGACTGTTTCCATCAGGGGCTCCCAGCAGTGACATAAGCAGCAGAGGCAGGAGCACGTTACTGACTGTCAAGTAGAGGGCACTCCTCCCTTCCTAGGAGGGAAATGGAGTGTGTGATTGTGGTTCTTATCAGTTGACACCAGATGTGTTCAGCTGTTTCACTCTCCCCTTCACCCCAACTAATCAATTAACCTTGTTCAAAATTCAAACCCACACTAAAAACATTCAACAAAGTGCTTACATTTTTACGCTTAAGGCTTCTACTAATTTAGCCAATAGTTCTGGGATGCTCTAAGGCAAGTCTCATTCCATGAAACAGGCTCAAAGAGAGTTCTTAGCCTTTCCCCCGGCATAGTCATGAACCCTTGGTGATTCCCATAATTTCCTCCTCTCTCAGTGTGTATCTAAATAAAATAAAGAGAATACTCCACTCTCTGAGTATCAGATGAGAAAATGTGTTTAAAAGTCCTTTGAAAAGTATAAAATGTTATGCTAATGTAAAACATTAAAAATATATCTTAGAGAATTTAAGGTGATTAAGAGAAAACCAATCAATTACAAATTCATTGTTTGCCAATATTAGATGTAAAACCAAAAGCAATTAACCAAAGACAATTTCCTATATCTCTTCTTTGCACTTATTGTAAAGAAACTATTTTATTGACTATAGCAAATTCTGAAGTAGAATCAAAGAAGTTTGACCCATGGTGATGGGAGACAAGCTAACAGATAACGCAGTTTTCATCAGTAAGAACTCATGGAATCAATGCCCATGGCGGAGATGAAGTTTAGAGTTTGGGGTGGGCTTAAGAGTTCACAAGAATATCTTTCAAAGATAAGCCAAATTATTCAATCATGTTTTCAAAGTAGTTTGAAATATAAAAGTCATTCAAATGCAATTTGTCCTTATTGGCACTTTAATACTTGATAATTCTTTAAAAATAAAAATGAAAAAGAGAAATGGAACCAGGGAGTCAGCACCAGCTGGAAACAAGATCACAAGTCATTAGCAGCATTGATGGTACATTTATAATTTCTCCATTTTATTCTGATTTAGAAACTAGAAGAATTGGAAGAGACAACTGCAGTAAGTTTTATGTGTGTGCACAATACACAAACATAACTGTAGGGAAATTCCACTGTGCTGTTTCTACTTTTCTTCGTGGAGAACTAAATGAATCAGATAGCAGAGAAGCTCTTCGAAGTAATTTAATGCAGAGCTCTGTTGCTTATAAAATAGATCTCAGTAGTCAGGTAAATTATAGCCCTCCTGATCCTGTCTGAACTAAATTGTAGAATATAGGAAACAAACATGTAGAGATCAACATATCAGCACCGTTACCAATAAAACCTAGGTTGTAGGATGCAGCTAGGTGTGTGGCAAATGGGCGCCTCAGCCCTCCTAGTTCCCCATTATATCCAAGTCTAGACCTTGGACAGTTCACTCTGAGCGCATCCTCAAGGCTTAAAGCATAATAGTAAATGAGCTGTACCTAATCAAGCATTGGAGCTCACTCATTCTTACATGGAGTGGTGTGGTGAGGAGTGGAACCAAAGACCAAGAGTGTTACCTTGGGGGAGGCCCTCCATGTGTACACATGAGCTGTGGGAAGACGTAATCTCCTCAACAACAGCTACACACGTGCACCCCAACACATACTCAAACATGCCTATCATAGAAAACTGGCTCTGTTGAGAAGTACTGAGCCCACTGATTTTTATAACTCCCATGTAAAGGAAGCTGGGGGGAAAAACTGTGGTAATTTCTTAGATTTACATAGCATTGTAGAATTGGTAAAGAAGTTTCACATATGACGTTATTAGATAAATCCAAAATCTTTTAGGATTATTACATGGAAGGTACACTTCCCATTCTTCAACAACTATGCCATGACACTTTCAAATGGAACATTGGGTTGGGTAGCACATGAGATATGCAAAATAGCATTTCAAAGAGATCTGATAAATAGCGTTTACATATTGCAAGTAAAACCTAGACGAAATTTACATTCTTTATGCTTTTGTCACATTAATTGTCTTTAATTTCATAAAATATACTTCAAAGAGAATATCATTCATAAGCTTTCTTAAAGATTTACTTCTAATTTTTCAGTAACTAACATTTTGTGCAACCCTACCCCAAATAAAATAAATACAATTAAAAATACAGTTTCATAGTCTAAGAGTAAAGTCTGGTATCTCCACTATATGCATCTGGGAATATGAGGATACCTCAGTCCCAATGATGAACTTGCTTCCTCTTGCCAATGCCATTATGAACTAAAGAACATGTGTATCATTGTGGCCATTCTGTCATCAGCTCAATCAACACTAAAGAGACACTTTTGTTTTGTTTTTTGGTGAGGAAGATTTACTCTGAGCTAATATCTGTGCCAATCTTGCCCTACTTTATATGTGGGTCCCCGCCACAGCATGGCTTGACAGTGGTGTAGGTCCACACACAGGACCCAAACCCATGAACCTGGGCTGCCAAAGCAAAGACTGCTGGACTTAACCACTACGCTATGGGGCCAGCCCCCTAAAGAGACGTTTTAAGTTATGTTTTCAAAATGAACAGTGTAAATGTGACAATTCCAATCTAGTTGCTTAACTTATCACAAAACCACTGCAGGATTTTGTTGCTCACAGGCATGTCAGCTTTCAAGACTGACTGACTTCTAATTTTAGTTCATCATTCCTGCTTAAGAGCTGGCAAAGCTTTCGAAACTAATTCACATCTGAGAAATCTGGTAGGTAGAGCATATTTTAAAGACAAATGCTTACTTTCTAGAGTGAATCTCTTCAAGCACTATGATATAAAATTCTAGATTCTATAGTCTGTTTTCTGGATTTGAAACACTTCAGAAATTTATTAGGAGGTTTGGTTGTCTTGGATAATCCATAACAAGATACAGTTTCCCCTGCTATGTAATAAATTTGAATGCTCAGGATAGTTCTTTGCTAGCCTAAGTGTAATGCATCATTGCCCCAAGTCTCTACTTTCTCCAGTTTATTGCATTCTGGTGGTTGAATCAAGTTGATGAAATGCCTATTTTCTCAGAACATAACAAACCAACACAAACCTTTCTAGGGCTGCAGATATATTTAAGAAAATATATAAATCATTGCTTGTGAAAGATTGAGGCTAATTTAAGCTCACTATCTGGAAACCCTTAAAGACATTTTTTCCCTTTCAGTTACTGTTAAATACAGTGCCTCGTTAATGAAGTTTAATCAGTTCTTAGTAATTCAAGGCTGTAAGTAGCAACGGCTTTGGAAGGGTGAGGGATGGAGTAGAATAGTAAGGCCTTTCTAATCCCCCCACTGTTTATAATCCACAAAAATAGAATCTCAAAAGATAGATTGAAATTGTCTTTATGGAAGGTGAATAATTCTTTTTAACCTTGTTCAGGAACCATTCAATATCCCGGATGGAGTAATTAATGAGTTTGTGAAAACTTAAAAATTTAAACTATATGTAAACAGCAATCAATCGACATTTTTTGCTGAGTAGCATCAGATTTGTTATATTTTCTCTCTTTGTCTTCTTATTTTCTTTGGAAAAACAAACATTTGTGTTGTTTAATATTAGGAGTATTCGACTGGACACCAAAAGTTTGGGTGTGGCTGATTCAATGTAAATTTAAAACGACTCAATGTCTTGCTTAGAGTTCTTATTCTTACTGTCAACTAGTTGACTTAGCTAGTGTATCATAGATACTTTATATGGTAGGGGTGAAAGTGTGTCTGGTATTATCATTCATTCATTTATTCTTCTAAGAGGCAAGAATTTTGCCGCTACTATACGTCAGGATTTCTTTGAAAGATCAGCGTTCTCATCCCAGTGGTGTCCACAGGGTAGCAGGTGCAAGAACTCTGGGTTCGCCACTCTTTTTGGTGTATATTTGGCAATAGCAGGATGGAAATTAGATGACAAGACTTGGCTACTGATATATCAATTAGAGACAGTATGTTAAGTATGCATAAAACTCTACTGCTTAATTATCATATACATCAGTGTATCTGATATATATATATATACTTTAGTTCATACATATGTATAACCTTTCAACTGCTTCAGATATATCCAGCTCATCCTTGATTCATTCTTTCTTCCAACATTATTGTGATGTCAATTCCACTTCATGCTATTCTTTGATACACCCTCTCATGGTCTCTTTCTAAACTATTTCAGTGTCCTGCTAAATACTCTCTTTTACCTTAGTTCATTTGCCTTCTTCAAACCAATCCTCTCTCTCTCTCTCACACACACACACATACACATGACTGAAGTCATTTTAATAAAACATAGACATGACCATATCAGTCTGCTACTTAAAAGCCCTCAGTGATTCTTCCTCATTCCCCCATAAGCTAAAATTCAAATGCTTTAGCACCTTCAAACTCAGTACCAACAAACCTTTCCAGACATATCTGTGGTTATTCTTTTGTTCCTCTCAACTTCAAACACACATACATTTTCATTCTTCTTTAAGAATGTTCTATATCACAGACACAGGAATATTAATATTTTAAATCCTTATCTATCTGACGAATATTACCCATATTTTAAGCTCTTTCCCTGGGAAGAAAAATATTCCTTCAAAGCAATATTAGGAGTTTTCTTATCTGTTTTCCTATAAATAATTTGTGGGTTAATTCATTCAGTCATTCCATCAATTATGCATTCACTAATTATTTATCATGTGCCTATAATGTGTCAGACACTGTACTAAGCTCTAGCAAGAACTGTAGTATCAAACAAAAGAAATGAGGTCTCTGCCTTCTTGGAGCTTAGACTATAATAGAGAACAAAGGTCACGAGCAAATTAGCAAACAAAAACTATCTCACTGAAAATTATCATAAGTGCTCTAAGTAAACAGGGTGAGAGGGACCAAAGGGGCAAGGGAGAATCCCCTTTAGATTGGGAAAGTTAGGCAACCCCAGCTTCCTGCTGCATGAGACAGGAAAAATCTTCGTGAGAAAAGCCAGTTCAGCTGGAGCATAATTCCGAAATGGAAGAAGGTATGAGATAAAGTTAGAAAAGATGCAGGATCTGAGGCAGTGAGGCCCAGCAGACAAAGTTAAAGAGTCCACCTCAATGTTAAAGGTCTCATTTGGGAGATGATGGGACGACACTGAAGCTCAAGAGAGCAGGTAGATAATGTCTTAAACACCATCTGGTGCCATATGGAAATAGGCTGAATGGAAGCAAAAATGGAAGCCAGCAACTAGTCAGGAGGCAACTGCAGTGGTGTGAGATGCAGGTAATGCTGGCTTTGGTTAAGCAAGTTGAAGGCACTGGAGATGGAAAGAAGGGGGCAGAGTGAAGCTTTCAGTGAGCAAGAGAAGTTTGCCGAATTAAACAGAATGCAGAAACTAGTGAACAGACCAATTAGATAGAGAGGTCAGGAGTAAAATAAGAAAGGATTACCAAGTTCATTTTCCATATTCTTGACTTCAGAGATGTCACGTAGAAGCTGGAAATACACAGATGGAACTTCTTTGGTCCTTCCTGTGTTTGGAGAAAAAAGTCCTAGGAAGAAGCAGGGCGATCACCCATGCTTAAGCTCAAGAGTTGGGCTCACAGTGTACCATGTGCTGAGGAGACACACGACCTTTATGAGCACTCGGGCCAGCGGGGAAGCACTCACTTAGACAAGGAGGGCAACACATCCCTACACTGAAAGGGCTATGTGCTTTGATTCAATGAGTCCAATCAGTACAAAGCTTCAGAGCCCAGCTAGAGGCAGAAGCAGATGAATTGACCAAAGGAGAAGATTACAGAAAGTCTTTAAGAAAAGCTTATAGTTTCAACGGAGCTGTTCAAAGTACGCCAGAGAATGTGTGCAGCTGCAGTTCTAAAAGGTCCCTGTTGGGAGCATGTAATTTTGGGTTTATTTCAGATTAGTTTGATAAGCAGTGTTGCTTGGGAGAAACATCAATTGTTGTTAAGTGAATAAACTTTACTGCCCGACCCTGGCTTAGGCTTAGGAAGTTCACCCGCAAGTTCAGTCTTGCAGGTCAGCTTCTGCAATTTCAAAACGACTTGCTTTTTCTTGCTTCACATTGTCACATACATGAGGCATGTTCCTCCCTATCAGGAATCACAGGCCCCTCTCTTACCTCGGTTTCGCCTCTGAAGCACGACTGCCTATCTCGTTGACGTGCTTTCCAATGCCCACCTCCCGCAACTGAGTGAATTTTGCAAATAACCATGGTTTGTATTTTAATTTCATCCTCTATATTTGGTTGAATTAAATCCAGTCATTTTCTCCTGATGCTGAAATAAATAGGCAAACGGAAGCTTAACTTCATTTATTGAAGAAAATTGTTCCATGTGCTTTTTACATTATACCTAAGCAACCAGATGCATTAATTTAAATATATTTTGTAGTAATTGTATATTTTCTTAGAAAACATAACTGTTCAATCACAAGTTAACAGTCTATTTAGAAAGGCTGTATAAATCCTAGTTACTAAAAATGAATGCCTTTACCCAAATAGCAGGTGCATAATTATAGAAAAACAGGGAAACTATGATGTGTTATGACCAATCCTGTCTTGGACCAAAGCTTCAAATGCCATGACTATGAACCAGAAGTGGAGAGGCCCTTTCTTGCGATCAACAAGCCTGCTTGGATTTGGGTTGGTTTACTCTTTACTAGACAGAAAAGCTGATGAAATTTAGGGTGATTTATCCAGACATAGGTACCCCAAAGCACCTAATTACTGCGTGGCTTGGAACTGATGAGGCTCATTGCAGACATTTGCAGGGCCTAGCCAAGAGCGCCAATGGAGGCCCACATACCACAGGCCTAAATAAACAAAGTGATAAATTAAGCCAACAGCCCAGTACTTCATAATTCTGTTCTACCTCCTCCCTTGATAAAATACATTGTCATAATGTCAGAATTACTATTTTTCTTTTCACCTTTTACTCTTTTCTAAGCACCACTTTCACATTTTTTATTTCTCTCTAATTCTTTAACTTGTTCTCATTCTCATTGATTTAAAGGATTAAACACAAAATTTAATTGTATTTACAGGGTAAAAACTTGAATATATTTTTTTAAAAAATTAATACTATAGTTAACTTAAAAATTGAAATTCTTAATATTGAAAACATTTTTCTCCAAAATATTCAAAAGTTTCTATTAAATTTAATAGGCTATATAAAAATTATAATTGAGGAAAATAAAAATATGAATACAATTATTTATATGAAGTTGAATTTGATGTAACTATTAAGATTAAATTAAATATTTTAGAAAGACTAAACTATCTGTGATTTTAACATTTGTTGTATATCTAGTGCCAATATAAAGATCAGTAGCACTCCTCATGTACATTCAGGGGTTGCCAAACTTTTTCTATAAAGGACCAGGTGGTAAATATTTTAGGTTTATGGGCCATATTGCTTTGTTACAACTACTCAGCTCTGTCCATGTAGCATGAAAGTAGCACTCACAATACATAAATGAATGAGTATGACTGTGTTACCAAAAGAAACTATTTCCAGAAACAGACAGCAAGTGAGATCTGCCTGTGGGCCATAATTTGCTGACCTCTGGTCTAGCATTAAATAGATACAAATTTAAAAGTAGCTTTAATTGTCTAATATTGGAATATGTCTCTCCAGTCATCATACACAATGGTTAAAATGCCACAGTAATTCATGAGCACTTCCATGACCACAAATTGGGACATAAAGGTTAAAAGAAAATAAATGGGAGAGTCTATTGCAATCGTATACTGAAATTAGGGACTTGAGAAAGTAGTTAATTTGAGTTTTCTCTTATAAGTACTTAGGCTGTTCAAATCCTTCCAATTTGTCTCTCAGCAGGAGCAGCACAGCCTACAAAACTGGGTGGTCTAAGGAAGCAAATTGAGTTTTTTGGGTTTTTTTTTACTGAGGAAGATTTTTCCCTCAGATAATGTCTCTGTCAATCTTCCTCTTTTTCATATGTAGGTTGCCACCACAGCATGGCCGCCAACGAGTGGTGTAGGTCTGTGCCCTGCATCTGAACCCCGGGTTGCAAAACGGGAGCACACCAAATTTAACCACTAGGCCACAGGGCCAGCCCCCTGGAAGCAAGTTGACTTTTGTTAAGAGATATATGCAAGAGAGGTAGTGTTCTCCTTAAATGTTGTTGATCCTGCAGCAACTGTTTAGTGTTACAAGTAAAACTGTGCCAGCCCTAAGAGCCAAATCCTGAGTGCCAAGGTTCTCATGTGTTTGTTAGCAAGTTTATTTTTGTGTATGTGTATGTTTCCTTCTCGCCTGCAAGTGGACTGAGCAGAAATTAACATATTTCCATAGAAAAGCCTAATAGAACTTTGATCATATCTTGGTTCTTCCATATGTTACCTGTGTGACCCAGAGAGTATTCCCTAGAATCAAAGGACTCTAAAAACAACTGAAACATTCCATGTTCTGGTTAAATGTACACCAAGAACTTGTATTTGGGCTGAAAAATAATAAGAATTCAATACTCATTGTTTGAAACAGATATCTCTACTCTCCAATTCATCCTTTAAAAAGCTGACAGATGAGATTTCTCCAAACATCATGGTTTCCTAATAGCAGAGTGGAGAAAATAAATATGAGACCACAAATGTAACAGAAATGCAGCTTCTTCCATATGAAATGTAATCGAGTTTACCTGATCTAAAAACAAGTTATAAGATATCACTGTGTGGCGTCTTATGCATACTCTTCACAACACTCTGGGCCTATAGTATCCTGTACTTCTACTGACATCTGTGATTCAAGCTACATCCCAAATATTATGATTTCAGATAGCTACTATAGATGAAGAACCACAGTGATACCACCCTGGGGTAGGGCAGCACATATGGAAAGAATACCACTGCAACTCAAGTTTTCCATTTAAACACTAAAATATATGTAAAATCATTTTAAATTATTCATAAGACAAAACTGAGCTTAAGTAACAGATGTTCAAAGGTGGTTGGTGCCCAGATTCAGGCTACCCCTCCTCTTGAATCTGTGGTTACATAAAAGAGCAAGATCTCACTCCTGGTCATGGTGGCCACCAGTCGCAGGATCCCCTCTGCCTTGATGCAGGGGGAACATTACCACATGCCAAATATCAGACCAGTTCCCACATTATTCATCGTCTTCTTCAATGCTAACGACTAACAAGGATCATGAGATTAGGAAAATGAAGTTCAGAAAGTTTAATTTATTTATGTAAAGATAAAGGACATCAATCCAGGTCTGTCTAAATCTAAAGCCCATACTACATATCCCAGTACAGTCAAGCAATCACTGAACTGAATCAATGAGATTGGGTTGTCACTGTAATCTCCAGTAACCCCCGAGAGCAGAACCAGCTTCAAGCTCTCTGTGAAGTACTCAGAGATATTCCCTTCTCCCCCTTACTACATCCTCTCTATTCCTTTGACTCAGTGGTCCCATTTCTCTCAGTGTGCAGCTTGTTCCATTCAAAGAAAGAAAGATTCTCAGGGTGCTGGGTAGAAAATAAAGTTCCACTAAACTGTTAATGACTTATCATGTTCCTCCTTCCTGACTTGTAAGCAACCAGTAGGGTGCTTCTGGAGTGATTTTTATAAAGAGATCTGGAAGATATTTTTAAAAAATTCATTTGAGGGGCTGGCCCCGTGGCCGAGTGGTTAAGTTCGCGCGCTCCGCTGCAGGCGACCCAGTGTTTCGTTGGTTCGAACCCTGGGCGTGGACATGGCACTGGTCATCAAGCCATGCTGAGGCGGCATCCCATGTGCCACAACTAGAAGGACCCACAGCGAAGAATATACAACTATGTACTGGGGGGCTTTGGGGAAAAAAAGGAAAAAAGTAAAATCTTTAAAAAAAGATTCATTTGAGATACAAAGAGACAAATTACTAATAGTGGGATTAAAGGAACAGTGACATGACATAGGGTAAAATTTGTGAAGGGTGCAATCTCGTGATCTGTATTATATTTGTAATATGCAGTCCATTTACTTACAAAGGGGAAGCCAAACTTGACCTCACGTGAGGTCCCTAGAGGTGTTTTGAGTAGAGAGAAAAAATTCTGGGGCCAGCTCAGTGACGTAGCAGTTAAGTTTGCACACTCCGCTTCGGCGGCCAAGGGTTTGCAGGTTTGGATCCTGGGTGTGGACCTGGCACCGCTCACCAAGCCGTGCTGTGGTGGTGTCCCATATAAAACAGAGGAAGACTGGCACAGATGTTAGCTCAGAGACAATCTTCCTCAAGCAAAAAGAGGAAGAGTGGCAACAAATGTTAGCTCAGGGCCAATCTTCCTTACACACACACACACACACACACACACACAAAGTTCCCATTCTTGATATCGTCAAGAGCTGGGAACTTTTTAGCACCATGAATTGCATGTGACCTACTCCCAGATGCCTTGTTTATCATTATTTGTGACCTTCCCCCAGGAAATCATGTAACTCTCCTAACACTGAGGCTACTCAAATTAAACAAATCTGTAAATGATTAGACATTTGCAAACAAGGAGAGCTATAAATACTATACCTACAGTTTAAAATGTCAAGTACTAGCAGGAAAAATCTTTGCCATTGTTTCCAGTATTAAAACAAAAAAAGCTATGTGATCTGATGGTTAAGTCAGATTTTGAATTTAATATCTATTAATTCCACGAGAGACAGCACTATTCCCCAAACTGGTGATGATCGGACGGATAATACGAGGACTTCTCTCAATTGCGTCTTTCAGTTTGAGAAAATATGGCCTCTCACGTGTAAAGGGCACCTTTAATTCCCTTTGCCACATCTTCTTGGTATTTACATTAGTAACTTTGCACCATAATTGTATTTTATAAAGCCCAAGACTCACTTAAATGCCAGAAAATTATGCCAAAGGGATTTCATTTAGCATTGGCTGTGTAGGGGATAAAGTTATACAATCTCTGTTAATGCTAATGGAAGTTCATGAATAAATCTTTAAGAATAGAGAAAAATGTATCCCAAGAAGGGCATGAAATGAAGACAATAGGCTCACTAGAGCAAAGTTAAATGGCAGTTTGATTTTCTGAGCTAATACCTCATAAAAATAGAAGTCACTTGCACTTAAAATCACTTAAGAAGAGAGATTTCTTTAGTAAGAATTCACTTATCTCTTTGACAACTTAACTCATAAAATTTGTACAAATAATTTTTATTATTGGCAATTACCTATAGCTTTACAATATGTAAATGGCCTTGGGGCCATTTATATAGGATCCCTATTCTTTGTAATTGTCATTGAATGAATATTTAGATGATAATATACATTTTTATAAATAAATCACCTTGAAATTATATGGTTGTAGTTTTAATACTACATGTTAGAAGATATTGCCTCTGTGAACTTCCAGAGATACTAGAAGAAGAATGAAACATTTTTATATGGTTTATTGGAAAATGATGCAACTATTTTTTAAATATGGTGGCAGTATTTTTAAACAAAAATATGATAAGTCTTATATAAGTCATTTTCATCAGGTTTTAAAAATGTTAAAAAGCTACAAATTATTAAAATTTAAACTTAACTTTTTTTATTTTGGATGATTCATCTATTTATGGTTTTTCAGTATAGAACCAAATTGTTTTCATGGAACAACTGAGAATTTTTCCATAACTGATTTTGGTGTTTCATTATTTTAACAGAGAAGTCTCCATATATAATGAAAATGGAAGTATAAGTATATTTAATGTCAATTTTATGCATACTAACATAATCATATTTTGTGGAAATTGGTTTTATATAAATGTATTAACCTTTACGAAAATGGCTTTTTCCAAATATGTCAATAAAAAAGAATGACTTTTAAATATAGAATACCTTTAACTAAAAAAAGTTTGTCAGTTAAATTGTCTCCAAATAATGGATAATTTAATATTTCAATTCTTAGGACTATATGCAGATTATCCATTTTTCTATTACACCTGCCTTTATGAGATAGGGGCTCACTACATAATACACTTCAACTTTTAAATCTTATCTCTATAAACAGATTAATAAAGAATTTATAAAATGGTCAGGTGGGGAAGAGCCTTATTAAAATACATCTGTCAAGATGAGGTTTGAACTCTCTTAAACGCAACAGTAACAACAAAACAAAATATTTCGGGCTGGCCCCGTGGCCGAGTGGTTAAGTTCGCGCACTCCGCAGCAGGCGGCCCAGTGTTTCGTTAGTTCGAATCCTGGGCGCGGACATGGCACTGCTCATCAGACCACGCTGAGGCAGCGTCCCACATGCCACAACTGGAAGGACCCACAACGAAGAATACACAACTATGTGCCCGGGGGGCTTTGGGGAGAAAAAGGAAAAAATAAAATCTTTAAAAAAAAAAAATATTTCAACCACAAGAACACAATTAACATACAACACATTTTAAGTTTATATTTTTTAAATACTATTTGAACTTTTTAACATAAATTGACCTTAGCACTGAATGTATAAATTAGGTTTTCTAAGATTCACCATTATCACACTCAGTGACTTGTTTTTAATATGAGAGAAGCAAGCGGGAGGAGAACAGGTGCGTCAGATGTCATCTGGAGCCACCCTTCATGGAATGCTGGCATACAAAGCTCAAATTTTGACGACTCCCAGGTACCTCACAGCCTAACTTTCCATGGCCCAGACTAGTTGATGCTGCTACAAGTTCAAGGGGAACAAAAACGCGTTACACACAAAAGACCATTGTTAAAACACATGTTACTTGATACGCAGAACAGTGTACATAGTGAGAAGACAAAGGGCTTTCTGGTCAGGTCACCTGACTTGAAGCTTATATTAGGTACACTGAAGCTGTGGCACCGTAAGCACATGCATATGCTTGCTGAGTTTTAGTTTCCTCTTCTGTACATTGGACAAATAATATCTACCTTACAAGATGACTAAATATAGAGATTATTTCTTAAAAGCTTCTGGCATAGAAAGTGACCAATACGTACCAATTATTATTCAAGAATATGTTGATTGTACGGAGAAGTTGATGGCTTGTGGATAGGCTCAACTTCCCTAATGAGATCCACACGTAGCAACTCGAAACCAGCTCCATCTGAATTCACAGAGTTTCAAATATTTTCACCCTTTTCCCCAGCTCTGGAATGCCTCCGACTTTGTCACTGAGATGCGCCCCTGGCTCACCGTCATCACACAACGCAGCTTTCTCTGTGCTCTTGCCACAACCCGATTGTCCACCCTGGTTCGAATGGCTCATCAGACAGCAAGAGTGAAAGTACCTCGTGAGTACTTTGGCAAGATCAAATTCAATACTCATTACACTCAGGCTGTTGAAACAAATGGCCATCAGGAGTGGAATAGAAGAAAATAATGAACTATTTATGGAAATATAAAATAGCGAATTATTGCATAGAAAATAGTGAGCAACCCTCTAGTGCTCCAACTTTCCTTTACTAAAAAAAAAGAAAGAGGAAAATAAATTCTCCTTCCTGGAACCCAAGACAGCATACACTTTCACAGCCCAAGTGCATCGACTTGAGATGATTGAGGACGCGTAGCAACTCCCCTTGAAACCTGACTTTACCAGTGCAGAGCTGCTTCCGCATCTCTTTCAAGGGGAGAAACCAGCACGTTGGGTCTGGAGCTGGCATTGCTTAGATAAACAGAGTGTACACGGTGGCAGTGCCAGCCTGCTACCAAGGCCCCATTCACACAATGGAACTCGCTTAAGGTCATCGCCACCCACGGCAGTCAATGCACATGAGTTCATCTCCTTATGGTTCTGTTTTTCTTTTTTTTTAAAGATTGGCACCAGGGCTAACAACTGTTGCCAACCTTTTTTTTTCTTTTCCTGCTTTATCTCCCCAACAACCCCCCCCCCCCACCGTACACAGTTGTACATCCTAGTTGCGGGTCCTTCTAGTTGTGGGATGTGGGACGCCGCCTCAACGTGGCCTGACAAGCGATACCATGTCCTCGCCCAGGATCCGAACCCTGGGCCGCTGCAGCGGAGCGTGTGAACCCAACCACTCGGCCACGGAGCTGGCCCCCTCCTTATGGTTCTTATGTCAGCACTCCTAATGGCTTTATCATTTCTAAGTCTATTTCTCTGCAGGCCGGAGGTCTTTTTGTTGGTGATGGCTCAACTGTTTTGTGAAGCCAAATGTGGAACCCTAAAATATCAAAAGGAAATAAGTAGTAATATGCGTAAAATTTCATCAAGAGTGTGCTTTAGATATCAAATTTTCAGCTTTCTCATGAATCTTATTTCCCTTTTTCCCAAGGAGAGAAAACCATAATAAAACTCCTTAAGAATTCTCCCCATACTCTCTTTGATGCAGGAAATAGTCCAGCTGCAGTTTATTCCCTTTTCTTTTATCTCCTGGGAAAAGGAGAAGCTGGCTGGTTTTCCTGGTCCTAGACTTAATCACAGAGAAAAACATGTGTCCTAAAGGATGGAATAAGGGTGGTGAGGAAACCTCCCCCGGAATGCTGCAGCAAAATTCTATCTGGTCCTTTTAAGTTTCATACCTAGTGTGTTTATGTTACAGAAATCTGTAATATCGCAACACTTATTTTTAACTTCACCAGAATAGGTATATCTTCTTTACTGTGAATGTTTCAATGCAAAAAGGAATATAACGAGATCTGTCATCTAGAGGTAGTAACCTGCTTGCTTCACGCAGATCATTACTGCTTATAAAGGGATAGTGGCTGGAGCTAGAACCAGAATCTTATAAGAAAAGCTGTCGAAAGGGTAAAGCAGTTGTCTTCTGCATTAGCGGAGCAACAGGTGATGACAGTCGATGAGAACCTACAAGTGTTAGGCCAGTAGAACTGGTAGTAATGAGTGCAAGCGATAGTGAAAAGTAATCATGTGCTTGGTAATCATCTTTTCAGTTTAGTAATCATTTTTTCAATGACGCTTTATGGATATAACTTCATTTTGCTACTTTTAATTTGCTTTATCTATATCATAAGAGCAACGCATGTGCTAGATAGCAAAACCCACGCAGTCCTGAAGGATGTGACGTGAAAATGAAAGTCTACTCCCTTCCACTCAGAGGCACTTTACATAGTCTGTTTTTAGGACTTCAGACAATTATCTCAGTAAGCATGAGTGTTCTAGCCACACATCTATTTCTTAATTTGTCACAGTCGAACATGATCTATCCTTCCATAAAAGTTGACACATCTTGTTACAGTTCCATCCTTTCCTTCTACACTTCTAAATCTTTGCTGACAATATATATACATATTTATTTTTATTTTTTATTCTATTATAACCCTGATATCTGTATATAACACACTTAAACATCTATTTCTTTACTCAAATATTTTTAAAGAGTATGCTAACTTTTGAAAGGAAGGAGAGAGAGGGAGGAAGCATACTGGATTTTTCATTTTATATATTCTTTACTAATACACTTGCTTATTTGTGTTCTTGTATACTCTCCTAATAGTTACCTTTGCTTTATGCCTACGGCCCTCTGGCTGCTTGATCATTTATTTGTTATAAATAATCCATTTTTCAGGCATTTTTCTGGAAGCCCAAAGAATTCCTATTTTAATTTGTACCAATTGCTTTCTAGGCCAGATTCCCAGTTTTCATCTTAGAATTGTCCTGCCCTCCTTGGTTAGGCCTTGTTTCTTGGATGCCTCGCACTCCTTACAACAGCTAGAATACTTCCTAAGTAAATGTAACAGAAAACACCTGTGAGTCGTATGGTATCTGAGTTCCTGCAGGTCGACTTTAACTCTGTTTTACTCTCATGATTGATTGAATCATTTGGTTGATATCTGATCCCTCTGTATTCAGTCTGTCCTTTGTCCATCTTGGTCCATATTTTTTGTGTTGTTGTTTTTTCCTCTTGTTGCTCTTGGTCGTGCATTCATGTTTGTCAAGGAAGAATTGTTACTTACTATTCACTGGTAAGGTGGGTATTCTCTCTAGCAATGCATTTCATAGTTATTAAGATTTTGTTTTTTTAATATCTTCCACTTTAGAATCTCAGTAGTTCTTAAATCTCTTCTTTCCCTATCAATATATGTGTTTTATGACATGCTCGTTGTCACTGTAAGATTTTGTAGAAACATCCACATCATTTTATAAAGAATTAGACTACATCTTCTTCTCCATTTCTACTGGGCCTTGCCCTGTTATCAACGATTTCATAGTATCCTCTTCATTAGTCTCGTTACCAGCCAGCATTCATTTGTTTCAAATTAGAAAATAGACATTTTGGAAAACAACGCATTGAGCTTGCCATGCCCATTGTTGTAGTGAAGCAAAGGGAGCAGAGGAGAAATGCCCTTTACTTTTCTGATGTTAACTTAAATACCTTTGGAATTTCTCGGACTATATTAGTAAACAGAGATTACTAAGGGATACTGACCTGAGAAGAACATATCATTGTTTACAGCAGTTTCCTTCAGACACGGCTTCAAGTGGGAAAGATTGGCTTTATAAATGAGAACCGATATATTTGGAAAGATGCATTATAGCTGCCCAGCTAACTAATTGTTTTCTATTATAAAGATCTAGATGCTCAAGTAACTGCTTAAACAGATTCAGTTCCTGGTAGCCTCAGGAGGTGTTATAATTACCCTGTTAGGGGTGTTCCACTGGAGGACTATAGGATTTTATTCAGGTCTATTTCCAAAGTAATATTTGGATTTAAAAGTAGAGTAACTCAGTCAGTGTTGTTCTCACTGGGAGTCATTCCAATTCCTCCTAAACTTCCATGTAGAGACAGGATCTGGGAAACAATAAATAAAATAATCCTTTTAAAACTTTCTCTCGATTGGAAGCCATTCAATTTATTGCTGAGGCAGATTACTGTGAAAGAAATTCTAAATTAAACTTCCTAAACGTGTCTTGCTCCTGGGACCTCTAGAAACATTTTAGAGCATTACATCTTGACATCTCTGGGAATGTATGTATGTTGTTTTAATCTGTCCAACATCTTTTACTCCTTCTTCCAGTAATGGCACCTCATTTTGTTTGCAGGAACTGCTACTCCTCACTCAAGCAATGTGAAGGGCTCCAATTCCCCAGCCTCCGGACCCCTGCTCACAGGTTATGAAAGTAGTTGAGACCGCGCTATCATAACGTCCTCTCACACTGAGGCTGTGCTTGCCATGTGATCAGAATGTTTCTTTGGGATTTTTCTAAGCCCTCTTTGATTAGAGATCCATCCATATAAGAACATAAAGCATGCCAGTAGGAGAGATTGAAACAATACTAAGAAAGAAGAAATATGAGGTTAAAAGAGGCTGTGTTGCCACCAAGTTGTCTCTAGGCCTCTCCAGTTCTGGGAGTCTCTACTTCTCCTGGTTCATTCCTCAACTTTCATTGCGTGAATTATCCCAGTTTCCCACCAAGAAATCCTATGCTTTCTAAAACTAGTATGATTTTCAAATAAAAACTCTTTCTAACATAGTAATCATACTCCTAAGGCATCTCATATGTCAAAAGACAGCTTGACAGAGAAGAAAGTGCATGGGTTTAGAATGTAGATGTACATTGACTGAAACACAGCCTGCCACTGTGTCACCTTAGCAAGCTACTTGTCTTCTGTTTGGTTGTCTGTTAAATAATGCGTTGATGCTGATTCTAAAAAACAGTGCTTCTCAAAGTATTGACAACTGAAGGATCTCAGAAGCATCACCAAGTATCTATGCTCCAAGCACCAAGAAAGCAAAGAACAAAAGCACAATTATTACTATAAAGATGACTACAGTTTAGGAGTCAGGGAAGGAAATCATTTCAAAATAATCTAAGCATTGTAGGAAAATAAGTGAGGCACCTGGCTTCAACCTGGAGCTGTGGAAATAAGGATTTTGAAGTCTTGTAGATTAAGGAGTTTACCAGACAATAAATAGCATTAGTAGCACACACTGATATGAAAAGCACAGGGACACACACACACATACACACACACTCACTCTGGGGAAGGAAGCATGTTGAGAAACCATGCAAGGAAAGAGGAAAATGTGCCATCATCCGCACTGAGGCATCATCGTGCTACGATTTTGCTTATTACTTACTGCTTTGGGATATATGTTTAGCCTTCACTAGGATGGGGGAAATTCAGTCCACAAAACTAGTTGTGCCAAAAACAAAGCCAAAACCCAATAATTGCAATATTTAAATTAACTTAATTTTGTCTCAGAACTCTCATTTTGTTTAGGAGGTGGGAAGTCTAATTCCTGATTCCTGATCCTTGCTCCATCCCTTGTGTTTTCCTCAACCTGGAAAACACTCTGAGGTCTCCCCTTCTACAGGGTTTCTTCAGGCCCATCCAGCTCTATCTCTTTTGCCCTCTTTCTCTGCCTCTTCTGTACTATGATGGGGACATGAGACCTTTCGGGGACCCATTGCCCTGAGGTCCAACCATTTTCTCACAGCAAAGCCTGTGAGCCCTCCTGCCATGGGCCCCCCACTCTCAACCCTTCAGACAGTCTGAGAATCTCTTTTATGTTCAAGAAAAGCCTTTTATCTTTTTTAGGCATGGACTCTTAGCCTTATACTGAGGCCCACATTTGCAAAGAAGTGAATTTAGATCAAAGGAATAGCCTCTGTCTGCAGCACGTTTCCTAATTCTTAGAGGGCCTGTGAAAAACTAACGATCATAATACATTCCCAGCACTAAAAACATTGTTTAAAGAAACATTTGCTAAAAACCTAATATCCCAGACATTAATCTAGATGCTCAGATTCTAACAGTAGAGACAGACAATAAACAAGGGAAATACTAAATTAAAAATTATACAGTGTGTTAAAAGGTGGTGAGAGCTATGATAAAGCTAGAGCAGGTAAGGGGAGGTGGGCGGGTGCATTGCAGCTTTAAATAGGGTGGACACGACAGGTGAATGCTTGAGACTTAAAGGAGGCAGGGTAGTAGCTGTGAGGCTATCTGAGGAAAGAACACTGCAAGGAGAAGGACCCACCAAAAAAGGGTTTAAGGTGGGAAAATCAACACCGTGTTTGAGGAACAGCAAGAAACAGTGGCTGGAGCCAAATAAGCCAGAGGCAGGGGACAGAGGAGATGAGGTCAAGGAGGAACCGAGGGCCATATCGCAGGCCCTTTCAGGCCGTTCATGAAGGACATTGTTTTAAGGACTAGCTCTCAGTGAAATAGGAGCCATTGGAGAGGGTGGAGTAGCTCTTAAATCTTTTAAAAATACATAGTTGACATAATGTCTTCCCAATTTATTGGTATATGCTGCTGCCCATTTCAAGAAAGCAAGAAAAGTATTTTTAAAGTTAACACAATAAAATTCAAATAAACCCTGAGGATTGCATAGCAGCAAGTCCCTTCTTCCTAAACATAGAAGGTGATGGAAAATCAGTTCACAGCATTCCTGAGTAACTTGAGAAAGGAAGCTACATGTTGTCCCCAGGTGAGATTTTCAAAGGGCCCAGCTGCAGGCTGAGCTTCTCTACCAAACAGCAACAGAGAGGGTCCTGCGGTTCCAGGGGGGCTTACCTTTCACACCTGGAATCAGCTGGCAAACACAGGTGAGCCAGCAAATGAGCCCGCTGCTGCTTTTTTGGCCCAAAGTCATGACGACAAGGCCTTACTATATGTAATACGTTTAGGAGGGCTATGAGCGCCATCATCAATATCATAGAGTAGGACGTCAAACTCAAAGAGTCAGGGCTATTTGGAAAATATTTATATTTATAAAAGTAAGAATTAGATAACAATCAGGAAATTTTGCTCAGAATACACATCTTTATTTCCAGATATGGCAAATGAGAAATAGCGGTTTATGAAAAACAAACATTATGATCAATGATCAATATTTATTGCTTTGAGTTGCATCTGCATATAAGGGAAATGCATAGAGAACTGTATTAGCTAACTGGGAAATAGTTTCATGTGACTTATATTTCTGCAATTACTAAAGGAACTGAGTTATAATTTGTTGTTACTGCTGTTGCTATTTCATTCCTAAAACTGAAAAGTTGAGAGAGATCTTCTACGCCATTTTGTCTAGCATTCATTTTAGCATTTTTTCAAATATTGTTATTTAACAGTGTTTAAATTATCTTATCTCCAACTGAATTGTAATGACCTCAAAATAAGTTGTTCTAATAATTGTTTATATCACCTAGAGAAATTTAACAAAGCCTAGAACATAGATATTAAGTAAATGTTTAAGTGTAACTTTTGATATACACACACAGACTTTGGAGACGTGTGAAATCTTAATTGTTTTTCCTAGTACATTGCCATTTTCTGGGAATAGAATAAATCTGAAAAATCCACTACATATATAGGTAGTCCTCTCTCCCCATGGATTTTTTCATGCCAAACAAGGGAGGCAGGATAATCTTATAGAAGGTGAAATTGCAAAGGAAAAAAAGCTAGTAAAAACTAAAAATATCTGTTAGTTGTTCTTTGTTTTAAAGAGCAAAATGTATAGAAAGGAGCCAGAGGAGTTTATTAGATAGAAAAACTAAAAGTAAATCAAAGAGCAGATACAAACACCAGAAATGAAGAAAAAGTGCAAGGCAATCCCGCTTTTTTGATAAATAGATGGAAATTTTTCATGGTCACCTTTTCATGGCAAAATTGACATGAGTGGTTTCTGGAAGTATAACAATTTAAGGAATTCATCTCTTATTGTACAACCAGTGGGGGTAAAAATGAGTTCTATTTTGGATTTAAAATCACAATTTCTCTAACCTGTGCTTTGTGAAGATTTCCAGCCCGAGCATGACAAACATGTAACAACGCTCCTCGAAACGTGTGTGTGAGCTGGTACCTCAGTCAACTCTCTCTACTCCTCTATGCATTTTCCCTTTCATTGTATTTCTGCTTTACTTCCACAGAAAGTTATGAAGTTCATGATGCCAGCCTCCACAGTAAGTGAAGTTTGCAAAGAATCATAATGGCCTGGGTCACACAGGAAAAATGAGAACAGATGATGTGATGAACTAGGCAAGTTCCAGCTTAGGAGGAGGAAAGGCATGAGAGCTCGAGCTGTTTCAACCCCCAGCTATGTGAGTCCTCTCAGAGCAGGCACCAGACACTGCCTGAGGGAGCCTTCAGACAATTCCAACCCTGGCCATGCCAGCACACAGCCAGTGAAGCCCTGCACAGAGGGCTATTTTCATGAGGAAAATAGATGTTGTCGTTAAACCACTGTGTTTTGGAATGGTTTTGATGCAACAATAAGTAAGTGGAACACAGTGGAACAGTGGTTTAAATGACCATGGACTTTGCTTCAGAAATGATGAAGGCCAAAAGACATTCATAAAGCATCTTTAAAGCATTTAAAGACAAAGAAAACTGTCAACCTAGAATTATGTATCCAGGCAACACATCTCTCAAGAAGATGACAAAATAAAGACATATTTAAGTAAAAGAAAACCAACAGAATGTGTTCACAGCAGAGTTGGATTACTAGAAATAGTGAATGTAGTTCTTTAGACTGCAATAAAAACTCAGACTTTAAGCAACAAATAAAAAGCATCAGAAATTTAAGTAAATTTGACTATGTAAAACAAAAACTACATTCTTTTTCTCGCAGAGATATCGTGGCTTGGATAAGTATACCATAAAGGCTGAAGAGGTGGGGTGGACTACAGAATTGCAAGATTTTCTACATTTTACTTGAAAAGTTACAATATTAACTCTAAATAGACTGTGGAAATTAAAGGATTCATAGTGTAATCCTTGGAGCAACCAATAAAAGACATGTACAGCTAAACAGCCAAGAGGTAAATTAAAATAGAAATCCCCCCCAAAAAATCAGATATCCAAAATGTGAGGAAAGAGCAAAAAGCAAAAATGACAAGCCAAGTAAAAATGATAAATAATAAACCTAAACACAAACATATCAGCAATTATATTAAATATAAATTAATTATTGATTTAATTAAAAGCAAAGATGGCCAAAATGGATAAATAAGTAAGACCTAATTCTGTGTTGTTAATATTTACTTTAAATATAAAATTCTAGGAAAACCAAAAGTAAATCATACATATATAAAGATATACAATCAATGCTCATTATTCGCAGATTCTGTATTTGTGAACTCACCTACTCACTAAATTTATTTGTATTGCTCAAATCAATACTTACAGTGCTTTCATGATCATTCATAGACATGTGCAGAACAGTGACAACTTTGAGTCACCTTATGCTTCCTGCTGTTCTCTGATAAGGCAAAACAAGGCAATTCTGAGACTTCTTATTTCAGCTCTCATTCTATAAAACCAAATGATAAATGAAAATACAGTATATTCAAAGGAGCATTTGGGGAAAAAAACTCTAAGTTTAAATGATTATTTAAAAACAAAAGAAGTTCTAAAAGAAAAGAAGTTTGGAATATCATTTTATGATGCTTGATAAGAAAAGTAGAGTAAATCTAAATAAGTAGAAAATAAGATACGGTAAATATTATAGCAGAAAGGAATGAAAGAAAAAATAAATATGTTAATACATTTAAAAGCTGATTCTTGAACAGATCAGTAGAATTGATATACCTCTGGTTAAAGTGACTAAGTTGAGAAAGAGTGAGAGTGAGAGAGACAGACACGACACCTTTGGTATCAAATAAAATAGATAGGCAAATTCCTTGAAAAATACAACTTTCCAAAAGTGACACAAATTAATCTACAGATCCAAAAAATATCAATTAAAATTCCAGTAGACTTTTTGTAGAAATTACAAACTGATGCTCGTATATTTATAGAAATGCAAACAACCTAGAAAAGTTTAAGCAGTTTTGCAAAGGAGAACATAATTATAACAAGGACTTATACTACCTGACTTTAAGACTTACTCTATGGTTACAATAATCAAGATAATGTGGTATTGGTAAAAATCAGGCATACGGATAAATGGACTAAAATAGAATCCAAAAATAAACCCATGCTATAAGATCACTTGATTTTTAATAATGACACAAATGCAATTCAATGTTGAAAAAAGTCTTTTAAGTAAATGCTACTGAAACAGCTGGATATCCAGACAGAAGAAACCACAGCAAGAAACCTTGGTAACCATGCAGTAGGTATAGAATCCTTAGGTAGGACACAAAAGCAGAAACCACAAAAGGAAAATAGCAATAAATTTGAATCAATGAAAATTAAAATTTTTATCCGAAAAAAGACAATATTAATAAAATTAAAATATAGTACACCAACTGAGAGAAATTTTTGCAATATACATATCAGAAAAAGGGCTTGGTTCCTGAAGATATTCCAACTCAGTGATAAGAGTCAAATAATAAATGGGCAAAATGAGGGAATATACATTTCACAAAAGATGACACATGAATAGCCAAAAGTGCATGAAAAGGTTCTCAACATTATATGTAACCAGACAAGCACAAATTAAACTATGAGACATTACCATGTATGCAATAGAATGGATAAAACTATAAAAACCGACAATATCAAGTGTTGACAAAGATGTGGAAGAATATGCTACTTCTGGTAATATAAAATGATATACAACTTTGGAAAACAGTTGCCATTTCTTTATGAAATGATCTAGCAAGACTACTCCTAGGCATTTATCCAAGAGATATAAAAAAAGTGTAGACAAATGCTCATAGAGGTTTTATTTACAATAGTCCAACATTGAAAAGAATCCAAATGTCTTTCAACAGATGAATCGCTAAAACAAAATGTGATGCATCCATTCAATGGACCAAACCTCAGGATAAAAGTAATGGATCACAGATAAACGCAAGAGCCTGAATAAATCCGAAAATCATCTTCTTAGTGAAAACTTTCAGACACAAAAAAATACATAGTGTATGATCCCGTATATCCATATGTATAATTCTTGAAGAGACAAAATCTAATCTATAGTGTCAAACTGCAGATCTGTCTTTGCCTAGAGCTGACAGCAGGATTGTTAAATTGCAAAAGTTTCAAAGAAACTTTTGGGAATGATAGAAATACTCTGTATCTGGATTGTGGTGCTGGTTTCACAGATATATACATCCATAAAAATGGCTACAGTTTGTTATTTGTAAACTATACGAATAAAACTTATTTAAAATTTTATGTACAGCATACACATAATGGAATATATTTTCAACCTTAAAAAGCAAAGACATTCTGACATATGCTGCAACATGAATAAACGTGGAGGACATTATGTTAAGTGGAATAAGCCCATCGTGAAAAGACAAATACTGTATGCTTCCACTTATGTGAGGTACTTAGAATAGTCAAAGCATAAAGATGGAGAGTATAATGGGCTTGCCAGGAGCTGGGGGGTGGAGGGGATGAGCAGTTGCTGTTTATGGGTATAGAGTTTCAGTTCCACAAGATGAAAAGAGTTCTGGAGATGGGCAGTGGTGATTACACAACTATATAAGCATACTTAATACCACTGAATTGCATACTTAAAGATGGTTAAGATGATAAAGTTATGCTATGTGTATTGTACCACAATAAAATTGAAAAAATATTATGCAGTGACTGGCACAAGGAATAAAATTATTACAATTGAATACTCATACTGTTGTCCATTACTGCATTTTTGTGTGTATTTCTGATGAAAGAGAGATTCTGTGATCCAAAGAGAAGTGAATCCTCTGATTACAGTTTTATATATCAGATCATTGACTATCTAATTTATGATTCCATACATCTTAAACCCTGTTTCTTATCCACCACCCACATACTTCCTCTGCAGGCAACCTGGAACACATTTGACCCTTTTCACCCACGACAACTATTTTGTCACGCTACCAGCTGAGTCGTAGAGAATGGGAATAGTAATTCTGGAAGTCATACCTAGATGCAGTGACACGCAGTTACTTAATTATCCAGGCAAGTGACTATGAACCACATAAGTATAGCCTACTAAACCCAAACCAAATACCCTCAACTTACCTTTACCTTTGTCAGAGTGACGTTTTGACACCACCAGACAAGAGGGGAAGTGAAATAGAGAGACATCACAGTGGGGAACAACAGCAATCTCACTCAGCTATTGCTAAATAGCCTCAAATTACAGTATTTATTTTTAAAAAATCTTTTTGGCCATATTAACAAATTGCTAGTTCCACTCAAAATGCCTCAGAAGGGCCTGTGCGTGTGACGGACCTTAAAGCTTAAGCTTCATTAATTACCCCCAAATCCACTTCTGATCTTGCAAAACTGGACCAGCACTCCTATGCACTATAAAATCCCTGGAATTTAAGAGAACTACATGGATGCAGACAATAAACATATCAGCAACATGCACTATGGACTACAAAGTAGAGGCCCTTCCCACTGTTTACAAGTACCACATAGGACACTGAGATTCTTGCGTGACTCTGTCAAGTGAAAAGGATGAAGCCCCAATCAATAATTATAACATTCGACTTGTCTACTAACCTGCGAAGTTGGGAGTTAGATTTAAGCTGACCAAATATTTCCATTCCAGACCCAGATTAGTAGCTACAAATTGATACCCGCAAAATAAGAAATGAAAGGAACATCTTCCCTATCCCTGTGTTAATCAATGCTGAAAATCCTCTCCGCTCCTTTTGTTAAACCCTGCTGAGAATAAGTGAAAATAACCTAGCTGCTAGCTCCAAGAAATATTTTCTCTTGGAAGACACGACTGTGAACCAGCTAAACAGCGTACTTATCCAAACTTACTCATTAAGAATCATTACAAGACCTTTTCATTGCCATGTTCTCTAATGCAAAGTTAGTATCTCTTGAACTTTGTCCAATCTAACCAGCTTCCTACTCTGCAAGGCATGCCTAAAAACCATCCAGTCTAGACTCTGAAACCCCACAACATCCTCCCCTGACTTCCCCTTCTGAACACGATCGAAGTTAGTCAATGTGGTGTTCTCCCTTCCTGAAATAAATCTACTAAACTTGGCTTTGCTTGATCGGCAGGATTTTCTGGATGACTTTTGGGGAGTTGACAGTTGACTCAGGGGAAACAGTAGACAAATGGCTGGGAGGTAGAAGGCACTGCAACAAGTCCTTAAGTTTTAAACAAGTGTCTTTGTCCTTGAGAGATTTTGTTTTACGCTCTCTCATGGAATGAACTCAAACCAAAGGCTTGGCATGGACAGAACCCACATACAGAGCAGAAAGGTACTACTTGATTAAAATTAGGACGTGGGTAAAAAGTCCAGGCAAGTGTGAACTTTGCATTTGTATGATATCCAGAGTTGCACCACACACTCTTAAGAAGGCAGTAAATGCTTCCTGTGGTGCCTCTAACTGAATAACAGTAAGCAAGATACAGAACACATTTACTGGTTTCCCATTTTCCATTGTTGTTAATTGCAAATATTATTTTAATTATCTCTGTGTTAGTTTCCTCATCTGTATAATCACAATACTCTCTACCTTCTAATTATGATGAAAAGATAGTATGACATAATTACAGTTTTAAAATCTTGCTCAATTCTGCAAGAACCATTTAAAAGGAGTCTACATTAAAACTGAATTATTATTAAAGAGGAATGCTTCTTACTCCCAAAATAATTAATGAAGACACTTTAAGTTATGATGAAATGTGGCTTCTCTATGCATAGGAAAAAGTAAAACTATTCTAATTAAACATTAGATTTTCAGAAGTGAAAGAAATCAGTTTAGCCAAGATATTTGTATACTGAAGGAATAGAATTCACAAACTGAAATTAGCTAAAGGTCAAGTATAAAATGAATCAGTTCTTAAATACTAATTAGTGCTTTACCAGTGATTGTATGAGGACATTTATGGATACAAAATTGAAGAGTAGAGATTAAAAATGGAAAGTGTGGGTAGGTTTAATAATTTATTCCTCCCACACTAATCAGGATTTCTGACTATTTCATTTCCTAAACACAATTAAACATTCTTTCCTTCTACTCTTTTTCTTGCTTTGTGAATAAGACTGTTGATACAAATTTTAATTTATCTATGTTAATAACTAAAGGGGTAATCTTCATAATTGAGGGGGAAATAGTATTTTAAATTAAATTTAAAAGGTTTTTTTACTTGTTTATACACCACACTTCATTATTCTGTGTCAATGAAGTACTTTGTTCTGGAAAACAATGGGTTCTCCAAATACAGTTCTTTTATCACATTCGTTATTCCCCCAGGGCTTACTTTCAGCATGACACTTGCATTTGTAGTTAAGGCCATTTGCAATATATGAGTTAAAAAATTAAGATAATTGCAGGAGCTGTGGGAAGATGATTTTAGGCTAATAAACACCATTAGGAAATATCTCATTTGTGTGTGTCAATAAGCTGACATCAGTCTCATGATGTGCAAATACAGTAGGTACAGACATAACATACATACTGTTCCTTCCTGGAAAGGATCATGGAAATTGAGACCTCAGAGGAGCTGGATCTAGACATAAAGGACAGAGATTCTTTTGAGGAAGAGAAAATAAGGGCAAAATAAGATTTTCTGATTTTTCCTCCTGAGATCACTTGGGACTTGGAAGAAAATAACTTGAACCCAGGTTTCCCAGCTCCAATTCTCTCTCCCCAACCCCCCATCTTTTAGAACAGTTTCAGATTTACAAAAAAATTGAGCAGATTATGCCTAGTTGCATGTAGCGTCCTCCCTCCACACACACCGTTTCCTCTACTATTAACATCTTGCATTAGTGCGGTACCTTTGTTCCAATGAATGAACCAATATTGACACATTAGTAACTGAAGTCCATGGCTTGCATTAAGGTTTGCTCTTTGTGTTTTGCAGTTCCATGACTTGACAAATACATAGTGTCACGTACCCAGCATGCCAGTGGTATACAGAGCAGATCATTTGTGTGCCAATAATCCCTTGTGCTTCATCTATTCATTCCCTACCCGCTCCAAGCCTTGTTAACCACTGATCTTTTTACTATCTCTGTAGTTTCCTTTTTTCGTACAGTTAGAATCACAAAGTATGTAGCCTTTTCAAACTGGTTTCTTTCACTGAAATATAAATATGAATCTCAATATTAAATTTAATATAAATTTAAGGTTCCTCTGTGTCTTTTGTGGTTTGACGGCTCATTTCTTTTTATTCCTGAATAATACTCCACTGGATGGAGGCACGACAGTCTGTTTATGCATTCCCCTCTGGGGGAACATCTCTGTTCCTTTCTGTTTTGGCAATTGTAAACAAAGTTTCTACGAACATGAATGTGCAAATTCGTGTGGGGGCATCAGTTTTCCACTTAACTGGATAAATAACGAGGAATGTGATAGATGGATTCTATGGTACCACTATGTCTAGGTTTGTAAGAAGCTGCCAAACTGTCTTCCAAAGCAGCGGTACCATTCTGCATTCCCACCAGCAAGGAGTGAGAGTTCTTTCGTTCTGTCTCTTTAGGAGTATTTGGTATAGCCAGTTTTTTGGATTTCAGCCATTCTCATAAGTGTATAATACATCTCATCGTTGTTTTCATTTCCAATTCCTTAATGACATATTATGGGCATCTTCTGACCTGCTTATTTGCCGTATATATATATCTTCTTTGATCAGGTGTCTGTTCAGATCTTTTGTCTACTGTTTAATTTGGCTGTTTTTTTAATGCTGAGTTTTAGGAATTTTTTGTATATTTTGGATATAACCACTTTATCAGATATCTCTTTTTCAGATATTTTCTCCCAGCTTGTCGGTGACTTGTCTTTCCATTATCTTAATAACGTCATTCACACAGCAGTTTTTAATTTTAATAAAGTCCAATTTATTGATTCTTTTTCTTTCAGGGATCACGCTTGCAGTGTAACATCTAAAAGTTCATCACCAGTCCCAAAGTTACCTGAGACTTTCTTCTAGAAGTTTTATAGTTTTGCATTTTACATTGACGTTTATGATCCCTTTTTAGTTAATTTTGGCATATGGATGTGGAATTGTTCTAGCACCACTTGTTGAAAAGGATATTCTTTTTCTATTGAGCTGCCTTGGCTCCTTTATCAAAGATGAGTTGACTATATTCGTAAGGGCTTATCTCTTGGCTCTCTGTTCCATTGGTCTATTTGTCTATCTTTCATGTATACCGTGTTGTCTTTATTACTATGGCATTACAGTAAGTTTTGAAGTCTGATGGTGTCAGTCCTCTGACATTGTTCTTCCTCCTCTACGGTATTTCATTGGCTACTCTGGATTTTTTGCCCTCCCATATAAACATTAGAATCAATTTGTCAGTATTCATAAAATAATGTTGTGATTACAATTGAGATTGCCTTGAATCTTTAGATTCAACTATTGACAACAACATTGAGTCTTCCTATTCATGAACATGGGATATTGCTGTTTATTTAGATCTTGGATTTCTTTCACTAGTTTTTTTTTTTTGTGTTAGTTTTTCTTTACATATTTCCTATATATATTGTGTTAAATTTATGGCTAAGTATTTATTTTTTGGTGTTAATATAAATGTTTTTAATTTCAGGTTTCAGTTGTTCACTGCTGATACGTAAGAAAGCAATTAACTTTTTTGTATTTACCTTGTATCCTGCACCTTGCTGTAAGTCTTCATAAGTTCCAGGAATATTTTTTGGTTGTTTACTTTGTTTGCTTGTTTCTTTGGGATTTTCTATATAGACAATCACATTATCTGTGAGCAAGGACAGTTTAATTTTTTCCTTGAAGTATAAATTTATTTCATTTTCTTGTTTATTATCTATAATGTCTATCATGTATCATGTTGAGTAAGAGTGTTAAGAGGAAACATCCTTGCCTTGCTCCTGATCTTAGGTGAAAATCATCTAGTTTATCACCATTAGGTACTATATTAGTTGTAGATTTTTTACATACATTCTTTATCAAATTTAGATAGTTCCCCTCTATTCCTAGTTTGCTGAATATTTTTATCATGCGTGGATTTGGGATTTTGTTAAATGCTTTCTCTGCATATAATTTTACTTCTTTAGCCTGTTGATGTGATGGATTACATTAATTAATTTTCAAGTGTTGGAACAGCCTTATGTAACTTGAAATAAATTCCACTTAGTCATGGCATATACTTCTTTTTATACATTGTTGGTATTAATTTGCTAATATTGTGTTGAGTATTTTTGCATTTACGTTCATGAAAGATATTTTTCTGCAGTTTTTCTTTCTTGTAAGGTCATTATCTGATTGTGCTATTGGGTTAATTCCAGAATCATAAAATAAGTTAGAAAGTGTGCCCTCTGCTTCTATTTTCTGGAAGAAATTGTAGGAGACTGGTTTCATTTCTTCTTTAAATGTTTGGCAGAATTCACCAGTGAAACAATTTGGTCCTGGTGTTTTGTTTTGGAAGATAATTAATTATTGATTTAATTTCTATAATGGAAATAGATCTATTTAGATTAACTATTTTTCTTTGTGTGAATTTTCTAGTGTGTGTTTCTTAAGGAATTGGTTGGCTTCATCTAACATTAAATTTATAGGCATAGAGTTATTTATAATATTCTTTTATTATCCTTTTAATGTCCATGGAAACTATGGTGATGAACAATCCTCCTGATAATATATTTCTGATATTAGTAATTTCTGACATTAGTAATTTGTATTTTTTCTTGGTTAGCCTGGCTAGCATTTTAACAATTTATTGATCTTTAAAAAAACCAGTCTTTCATTTTGTAGACTTTCTCTATTGTTTTCCTGGTTTCAATTTCATTGATTTCTGCTCTAATTTTTGTTATTTCTTTTCATTGTCATGCTTTATGCTTACATTGCACTTCTTACCCTAGTTTTCTAAGAAGGAAGCTTACATGATCAATTTTAGATCTTTATTATTTCCTAATATGTGCATTCTATACTACAAATTTTGTGTGAGCACTGCTTTTGCTATATCCCACAAAGGCTGATGAGTTGTATTTTTATTTCATGTAGTCAAAATATTTCTTAAATTTCTCTTGAGACTTCCTCTTGAATGATGGGTTATTTAGAAGTATGTTGTTTAATCTCTAAATATTTTGGCATTTTACAGGTTCTTTCTGTTATCAATTTCTAGTTTAATTCCATTGTGCTCTGATAGCATACTTTGTATGATTCCCATCCTTTTGGATATGTTTTATTACCCTTGATGTGGTCGGTCTTGGTGACTATTCTATGTGAGCTTGAGAAGAAGCTATATTCTGCTGTTGTTGGATGAAGTATTCTATAAAAGGCAATTAGATCAAGTTGATTCACTGTGCAGTTCAGTTCGCTATATCATGAATGGTTTTCTTCTTTCTGGATCTGTTAGCTACTGCTAGGTAAGTGTTGAAGTCTTCAACTACAATAGTGGATTTCTCTGAAACTCTTGCAGTTCCCTCAGTTTTGCCATACATATTTTGGTGTATTGTTGTTGGGTGATACAGGTTAGGGATTGTTACACCTTGTTGGAGAACTGATGCCTTTACCGTTATATAAAACTGCCCTTTATCCCTGATAATTTCCCTTATTCTCAAGTCTGCTTTGTCTGAAATGAATAGAACAATAGTTTCTTTTTGATTAGTGCTAGAAATGTATACCTTTATCCATCCTTTTACCTTTAATCTATCTGTGTCTTTTTGTTTAAAGTTGGTCTCTTGTAGACAACATACATTGGCTATTTTTTTCTGCTCTGACAATCTGGATCTTTTAATTGATGTAGTTTGACCAGTCATATTTAAAGTGATTATTGATAGGGAAGGGTTAATATCATTCATAACTGTAGTTGTTTTCTATTCATCAGACTTGCTCTTTGTTTCTTTTTTAATCTCCCCATCTTTGTTTGCCTTCACTTGTTTTAATTGATCATCTTATACGATAACATTTTGTCCCTTCTCTCAGGTATCAACTACACTTCTTTTAAAACATTTTAGTGATGGCTCTAGAGTTTATAATATACAATTAAACTTATCTAAGTTCACTCTTAAATAACACTGTTCCACTTCATGGGAAGTCCTGATACCCTACGACAAAATATTCACGGTTCATCCCTCTATCTTATATAGTACTGCTGTCGTGAATTTCGCTTATCCATTCTCTATAATGATCTAATACATTGTTGCTATTATTGTTTTGAACAAACAGTTAACAGTTAAGTCAATTTAAAATAAAAATAATAAAATATTTTATTTTACCTTCATTTACTCCTCTGATACTCTAAATTTCTTTATACAGATCTGAGTTTCTGACCTATATCATTTTCATTCTCTCTGAAGAACTTCTTTTAACATTTCTTGCATGACGGGTCTACTGGCACCAAATTCTTTCAATTTTTGTTTGTTTGAGAAAGTTTTTATTTCTCCTTCACCTTTGAAGGATAATTTCACTGCATAAAGAATTCTACATTTGTGGGTTTCTTCCCTTAAATATTCACTCCATTCTCTTCTCGTTTATATTTTTTCTGACAAGAAGTCTGGTGTAGTCCTTATCCTTGTACCTCTGTAGGTAACTTGTCCTCCTGCTCTGACTTCTTTCAAGATTTTCTCTTTGTCTTGGCTCTTCTTCAGTTTGAATAGGATATGCCTAGGCGTCAATTTATTGGTATTTATCCTTCTTGCTGTTTTATGGTTATCCTTCTTGTGCTCCTGGGTCTGTGGTTTAAGGTTTGTCATAAATTTTAGAAAATTCTCAGCCATTATTACTTCATATATTTCCTCTGCTCCTTTTTTCCTTCTCCTTCTTGTATATCAATTATGTATATATTACACCTTCCGGAATTATACCAGAGATATTGGATATTCTTTTCTCTTTTCATTTGTTGTTTTTTTTGCTTTTAGGTTTGGGAAGTTTCTATTGACATATCTTTAAGCTCGCTGACTCTTTGCTCAGCCATGCCAGGTGTGCTGATAGGTCAACCAAAGGCATTCTTCACTTGGCACAATGTTTTTGATTTTTGATATTTCTTTTTGATTCTTTCTTCGAGTTTTCATCTCTCTGTTTACATTACCTCTCTGTTCTTTCATGTTGTCTACTTCGTTTTCCACATTAGAGCCCTTAACATATTAATCATATTTATTTTAAATCCTCTATCTTGTAATTCCAAAACCTGATCACCTGAAGCTGATCCTGATGTTTGTTTCGTCTTCAGTCTGTCTTGCCTTCCTCTTAGCTTGTGTTGTAACTTTTATTTGAAAGCTATATATGATGTTTTGGATGATAGGAGTTGAGGCAATTAGAGCTTTACTGTGATAATTTATGTTAATCTGCCTAGTAGTTGGACTGTGTTTAATATGTACAGTGCTGTAGAGGCCAAAGGCTTCATTTTCTCTAATTTCCCTTTTGTTCTTTTCTTCTCTGTTATCTTTGAGTTTCTCTAAAATCTCTCTCCTAAGTAGAGTCATTGTCTTGCAGCTCTCATTGTTCTAATCTGCTGTCATTACACTGAAATCCTGTTGAATGTGGTGGCAAGTTTTGGGGAGGGGAAGTGTTCTACAATCTTATGATTAATTCTCAGTTTTTTAAATGGGTCTGAATCTCTGGGTTGTGACCTGCAGAATCATTTCTTAGCCTTTTTTTCCCTACCCTTACATGAGACAGAAAGTCTAGAAAGGGGGTGAGTTGGCTAATTGCCCTTCCCAGAGATCAGATAATGCTTTGTTAAAATTTTTTCCCTTAGAGGACAGGTTTTATTATGGAGAACACTCTGGGTATACTTCAAATGGTTAGCTTTCCCCTCTGTGACAGAATTGGGATGAGAATCATGTATGATCTTTACTGCGAGAACTTGATGAGGTTGCCGGACGCAGAACCCATGAAAGTATGAGGATCCTTCCAAGACTGGGCCTGTAGGAGATTTCAACTCTTACACCAGCCCACTCTCAGCCACTAGCATTCATCAAAATTACCAACTAGGGGCCGGCCCACTGGTCGAGTGGTTACGTTTGTATGCTCTGCTTTGACAGCCCAGGGTTTCACCAGTTCAGATCCTGGGTGCGGACCTAGCACCACTCCTCAAACCCTGCTGAGGCAACGTCTCACATAGCAGAACTAGAGGGACCTGTAACTAAAATATACAACTATGTACTGGGGGGCTTTGGGGAGAATTGGAAAAAAAAAAAAAGAAGATTGGCAACAGATGTTAGCTCAAGGCCAATCTTTAAAAAAAGTAAAAATAAAAATAAAAAATTACCACCTAAATGGACTTACTCTTCCCAGGTAAGATGACCTTGGCTGTGATTCTCTATATTTGCCTGTCTCTCCCGATTTTGAGATGAGAGTTTGCCCTGTGAACTCAATGCCCTGATGCACCTACAAAAAGTCATTCGTTTCGGTTTGTTCAGCTTCTTTCTTATGTGGATGGGAGTGAAGACTTCTAAGCTGTTCATATGTCAGAGCTCTTTTTGCTCTGTCTATTTCTTTCTACTGATACATTTTAATAAAGAGAAATTTAAATGACTAGAGTTGGTATATGAAGACATTTAAGGGAAAGGCGTAATTCACCTTCATCCATTATTGTTTCTGGCAAAGCATCAACAGTTCACCCTAGATAGCAGAGCCACATATTTTCAGCAAATAGAGTTGCATAACCTTTTTTATCAATTTTATCTCACTATAGAATTTCTAAAATATATAGAAGATATAGTATTTTCTCTTGTGCCTAATGTTAATCCCTGTTGAGGGTACAATTTTGGCTTCATATCCTCTGAAATGCTACCTAACTCCTAAGTAATCTTCATAACATATTAAACCATCTTTGAGTATTTAATAGTATATACTCTGCTAAGATTAAGTCACTATGATTATTTTTACTTTCCTATTAAATAATATTTTTTAAAAGTATAAATTGTTTAATTTTCTTACCTCTTGAATTATCTGTAAAAGTTTTACAGCCTAATTTATCTTAACTATTACACTGTAGACACAGCAATGCACCATTTCAGTTTCTGGGTTTTTTAAGCTAAAGAATCCTGCGATTTATAAACTGCAAAGGGCATAAAATTTGAAAATATATAAAAATTCATAAGTATAGAACTCAAGTTATTCAATTTTAAATATCACTCAAGGAGCCTATAGTTTGAGACAGCTAGGAAAAAACAAATATTTACATACTTAATGTTGAGAGAAATGTCGGTGACAACACTTTCAGTGAAAATTGTTTCCTAGTTTAAAAGTTAATCTTAGAGAAATTCTATTGAGACAATTAGCATGATCTTACTAGCAAATCAGACTGCTAATAATGATTTTTGGCAGCTTTCTGGCTGTATGCATCCACCCAAGGTAGAATCATTTTAAAGATGAGTAAAGAAAGGGAAAGAAAGATTTCTTCCTCACTCTGCACACAGACGGCACACACAGTTCCCCTAAGGTATGCATGTGGTTAACCCTAGTCAATATTCTAAATCACTTTCCAATGTGGTTGTACAACGACAAGTGACTTTTAAAAATCTCAGAACTAATAAAATGAGAGAGTGAGAATCTGAGCTCAGGTTACCTGAATGTATGTCCAGTCAAAATGAGTCTAGATTGAAAATTGTTCTAGTAACTTGAAGGAAAGGTGATAAAGATCAGGAATGGAATATTATCTGGCAGGAAAGAATGAAAAGAAGAGTCTAGAGGAAGAATCAGCAGGACTTGCTGAATGTCTGAGTTAACTAGAAGCAGATGACCAAAAAACGGAGTTCCAAGGAACGAAAGAAAAATGAAGAAGTAGGAAGCCAAAGAAGCCAGATAGATCATAGTAAAGGAGGGTGTCTGCTCAGACTCTAGATTTACCAGAACTTTAAAAAACAATTTTGACTAAAACGTTGGCATAGCAGCTGTCTTAGTCTGTTCATGCTGCTATAACAGAATCCCACAGACTGGGAAGATTTCTAAACAACAGACATTTACTTCTCACAGTTCTGGAGGCTGGGAAGTCCAAGATCAGGATGCCGGCAGATGTGGTGTCTGGTAAAGGCCGGCTTCCTGGCTCATGAATGGTTGTCTTTTCACTGTTTCCTCACATGGTAGAAGGGATGAGAGAATTCTCTGGGGTCTTTTATAAGGGCACAAATCCCATTCCTGAGTGCTCTGCCCTCAGAACCTAATCACCTCCCAAAGCCCCATCTCCAGATACCATCACATTGGACATCAGGTTTCAACATATGAATGTCAGAGGAACACACACGTTCATTCTGTAGCAGTAGCTGGTGTAGGCATACAGCCAAAGACATATACAGAGTCTCTGAGCTGGAAATATACCTGGCAGTTATCTAGTACTAAGAATTTCTTTTATAGATAAAGGAATTGAGGTTTAGAGGGATTAAATGACTCACCAAGTTCACACAGATGACAAAACCATGACAGATCTCAGTACAAAGGTGAACATTCAAGGACAAGTCATTTGTCATGAAACTGACTGGCATTCTATCTTTATAGTCAACCATACATAGAACATTCTTGTGTAGGTGAGCATCTTTCACCTAACATGGATTGTTATAATGTATCATATATGAAGAAGAGCCCTTAAAATAACATACAATTGCAATATTCCTATATATAATAAGTCTTTAAAAATGCTATAGATGAGGAGAAACCATGTGGATATTATAACTGAAAAGAGACAAAAGGCTATATTTCAAATCCGAATAACAACAAGAAGAAGCTGTACATCATTTATTTTGATTCAAAGTAAGAGAGCCAAATTCAACAGCATCTTTAAATTTAGTTGAAGAGATGCAGATACTGACTGGGAAGAGCTGTATAATTTGCTCACAAGTAGACTCCCTTTCTTTTATAATTAAAATCAATCTGCTTCAACAATCTTTTGTTCCATTGACGACACCATATTTTTGGCAATCCATCTTTCCTCTGTCTCAGCCTGATGAGGTATTATATTAATACATCATTAAAGAGACAGCTTTCAGAAATGATGTATTAGTACAACACATCACTGGAGAAATTAGAAAAGAGGCATGACTCATTAGAGTTCATAGTAGTCTTTGAAGAAGGGAATTTTTTTTGTTGAATGAGTTTCTTAAATGTGAGGACCACAACAGTGGCACATCTGACTACCAATACATTACCCCAAGCAGATGAAAATTAACATGGGCAGAAAAATATAACAAAGTGCAATGAATAGGACTACGTGTCTTTGATAATAGCCCAAGATTATAAGGTGGTCTTTCTAAACAAAACTGAAGAGCAAAGGCAATCAAACAACCAAAATATTCTTTAAATCTCTAATATTTAATTTACTACCTGTCATTCTTTAATAGTATTTAGATGAGGAAAACATTGCTTTATCAATTCTGTCTCTTTAACATCATTAATATTTCCTATTTCTAAATCTCAAATCTCATGTTGCAATTTAGTACATAAAATGGCATGACTTACTAGTGAATTGTATTACCAAGAAGCTCAATAAAGCACTGTAGAAATAGCCTAGAAATTTAGAGTAGCTTTGCTTGAGCTTTATATGGCTAACAAGCCGTGTCTTTTAGAACAGGTACTGGATACATATAGCATGATGGTTAAACATTAAAACACAAATTAACCAATACTCATAAAGCCAAGTCAAGTAAAAAATCAACAGTCAGAAAATATTTTTTAAGAACTGTTTTCTCTACGACCACATCTGTACCTCTGTATATCCCTTTCACTATGTGACTCTCATTTTCCTGTCTACTGGTCATCAAGGGCTTTTATGAGCTGCTAAATTGCTTCTTGTACTGTATAATGTGAAGTGCAAAGAAAATAATATAATTAAAGATTTCCTGGGGCTGGCCAGGTGGCGGTGGTGTAGTGGTTGAGTTAGCTCGCTCCACTTAGGCAGCCGGGGTTTCCTGGGTTAGGATTCTGGGTACTGATGTATACACCGCTCATCAAGCCCTGCTGTAGAGGCATCCTATATGCAAAGTAGAGGAAGATTGGCACAGATGTTAGCTTAGGGAAAATCTTCCTCAAGAAAAAGGAAGATTGGCAACAGATGTTAGCTCAGGGCCAATCTTCCTCATCAAAAAAAAAAAAAAAGGTTTCCTTTCTCTATTCATTTAATCTCTCTCTTTCTCTTGAAAATTTTCACTCAAATTTCATAGAAATTTAATCTTGTAGGTAAATTACAAATATTCTTTTCTTAAAGGAAGAATCTGACTTCACTTGGTTTAGTATTTTTGCATGGCAAAAATAAATACATAGAAACAGAAATTCTTATAAAAAGCCAGGATAGTGAGTTTTGTTTGGTGGAATGTCTTAAATCAACTTTGTATATTAATTGACAGTTCAGGTTCAAATAACTATTCCTTGGAATTGCTATATGTGATATTACCCATAATAGTCCAGATGGAAAAATAATATGTTTTACAATAAAGAATGTAAAGCGAAGTAATCTTTACTTACATCACTATTCTGTAATGCTTTCAAGGCATCGTTAAAACAGCATGATGCACATTAAGGCTCAGATATGACCCACCTCACCTTCGGATTTTACATACTGTGTCAGAAAATCACTTAATTGGCAATTCTGAAGCAACCCTCAAATGAGAGTTCAAGACAATTAGTGTCATTCTCAATATGCACACTTCTAAGCTTTTTATTTAATTTCAAAAGGCAAGAGAAGATTGATGGACCTTTAATTCTACTTTGTAAAACCGTTTCTTTTAGAGAAATGGATAGAGAATTTTCCATGTGCTTTAGCAAACTCTTGCTTGGCCCTCAATAAAGGCCTTAGTTATAGTCTTGTCAGTCCAAATTGTTCAGGGCTTTTTCCGTTTAAAGTGCCCTTTTAAGTGTACCGTGGTGTGGCCTGTACCTGGCTCTAAACTGAGCTTCCAGGCCCCGTGACACCTGTGTCTCTCTTGCTCTAGACACCAGCTGAGACTAGTCCCAGGGTTGCCCCAGCCACAGCCCTCTTTCCCAGGTTGTCACAGTATTTCAGCAAGTTGGAACTAACTGATTTGAGCAGGTGAGCATCTCCATAAAAAGACTCACTAATTCCATACAGTTAAGAACCACATATGAAAAAATAAATTACAGATGGAGGAGGCAGTTTACTTACTCAATAGAAAAGATGTTTCCCAGGAGAGTGACTACCAAACCCACATCTAGCAGAGGATATTGGGAGTAATTTCTTATTTGTTTTATAGAAGATATCTTGTTACTTGTTGACACGTGTATAGATTGTATATAAAACCTGTAAAAATAAATTAGCTAATTAGTCAAAATTAGAAATTATTTCACTTAAGATTGAAGGAGTGATGTCAGCGTCACAGCAGAGTGAGCTTGCCTAGGACTCTTGCTCCTCCAACATACAACAAAAAAGAGCAACATAGTCCAACAGAAAATATCCTAATAGCACAGGAATCCTTGGAGACCCACAGCAGCCAAGCGATGGAAGGTGGAGAGGCTGGAGCCCCCCTTGGAGGAGCGGGAATGGGGTAAGAGAGAACTTTGCTTCCTCCCCTAAAGACTAGGATTGCTGCTGTGGAAGGCTCCATGAGAGAAGGAGTGAGGGAGGGGTTGGACATCCACAGGATCAGCCAGGACTCCCTAGCGCCTTTGCAGCCTAGAGGGAAGTCCTCTATTGAGGCAAAAGCTTTCACGTTGGGTGGCCTCATCAAGCCAAGACCCCAGGGGACCAGATAGCAAGAGCTGATTGGGAAACCTGGAACTGCACTCTAGAGAAAACACCCCCTCCAGCCTTGCTGTGCCGTGCCATCTCAGCTGAAGGAGGAGGGAACACAAGATGTGGCTCTAGACCCCCATCCAGTGGCAATAGTCTGTAACTGCAACCGAATAATACCACAATGGGAAAAACCCGTACCTCCAGCATCAGGCAATGCATCAAGTCTCCAGACCAGAGAGAAAGTGCCAAGCACCCAGAATTCAGTCCTGGGGATGCAGAAATAAGTAAACTAAATGATAATGAATTCAGAATAGCTATCATCAAAAAACTCAATGAGGTAAAAGAGAATATAGATAAACAATTCAATGAGTTCAGGAGCCACTTCACAAAAGAGATTGAAACTATAAAGAAAAATCAATCAGAAATCCTAGAGATGAATGACACAATGGAAGTGTTAAAACAAAATACGGATTCCCTGAATGCACCTGTGAACATCATAGAGGAGTGAACCAGCATATCAAAGATAGACATGTTGAAATGCTCCAGACAGAGGAGGAGAGAGAATTGAGACTAAAAAGAAATGAAGAAAGTCTCTGAGAAATATCTGATTCAATGAGGAAATGCCACATAAGTATTATAGGTATCCCAGACGGGGAAGAGAAGGAAAATGGAGCAGAAAGCGTGCTCAAAGAAATAATAGCAGAGAACTTCCCAAATCTAGGAAATAAGAGAGAAATGTGTGTGGAGGAAGCTTTCAGATCTCCTAGATTTGTCAATGTAAAAAGATCTACTTCAAGGCATATAGTAGTAAAACTGGCAAAAGTGAATGATAAAGAAAGCATACTCAGGGCAGCAAGGCAGAAGAAAATAACCTACAAAGGAAGCCCATCAGACTTTCAGCAGATTTCTCTGTAAAAACCTTACAAGCTAGGAGACAATGGAATGACATATTCAAGCTTTAAAAGGTAAAAATCTTCAGCCAAGAATACTCTATCCAGCAAAAATATCCTTCAGATATGAGTGAGAACTTAAATCTTTCCCAGAAAAACAAAAGCTAAGGGATGTTGTAGCCATGAGAGCCCCCCTACAAGAAATCCTCAAGAAGGCCCTCATACCTGAAAAAAGATAAAAAAGGAGAAAGGGGTCACAAAACACAGAGTAAGGAGACAGATAGATAGAATCAGAATAGGATAGCAAATATTCAACTATAGCATTAGGATAAAGGGAAGGAAAACATCAAAAACAAAGAGAATTTTGTCACTTTAACCACAAAGTCACAACACAGTTGAAATAAGATATGAGAATAATAACTTAGGAGGGGAGGAGGAAAGGGACTGAATCAGCTTAGACTAAGGAAATGAGAGGCCATCAGAAAATGGATTATGTTATGCATGAGATTCTGAATACAAACTTCAGGCTAGCCACTAAACTAAAAAGCAGAACAGAGACATAAAAAATAAGTAAGGAAAAGACTAGAAACACAGCATAAAAAACTGCATAAGTCAATGGGTAGACCAAAACACACAAGAAGAGAAACAAAGGAAATGCAAGAAAACTGGAAAATGAGTGACAGAATGACAGCATTAAGCCCTCATACATGAATAATCACCCTCAATGCAAATGGATTGAACTCTCCAATTAAAAGACACAGAGTGGCAAGATGGATTAAAGGACAAGATCCAACAATTTGTTGCCTCCAGGAAACACACCTCAGCTCCAATGACAAATTCAGGCTCAGAGTGAAGGGGTGGAAGGCAATACTCCAAGCTAATGGCAAACAAAAAAAAAGCAGGTGTCGCAATACTTATATCAGGCAAAGCAGATTTCAAGATAAGTCAGATAAAGAGAGACAAAGAGGGGCAATATATAATGATAAAAGGGACACTACATCAAGAAGAAATAATGCCTATAAATATCTATGCACCCAACACTGGAGCACCAAAGTTCATAAAGCAACTATTAACAAACCTAAAAGAAGATATCAAAAATAACACAATAATAGTATGGGACCTCAACACCTCACTCACATCATTGGACAGATCATCCAGACAGAAAATCAACAAGGACATGGTGAAATTAAATGAAAAGCTAAAACAGTTGGACTTAATAGACACATATAGAACACTCCAGCCAAAAACAGCAGAATACACATTCTTCTCTAGTGCACATTCTCAAGGATAGACCATATGTTGGGAAACAAGGCAAGCCTCTATAAATTTAAAAAAATTGAAATAATAACAAGCATCTTCTCCAATCATAATGCTATAAGCTAGAAATTAATTACAAGAAAAAAGCTGAGAAAGGGACAAAGATGTGGAGACTAAACAATATACTATTGAACAAGCAATGGATTATTGAAGAACTTAAAGAAGAAATCAAAAAATATCTGGAGACAAATGAAAATGATAACATGCCATACCAACTTATATGGGATACAGCAAAAGCTGTATAAAGAGGGAAATTCATCGCAATACAGGCACACCTTAACAAACAGGAAAAATCCCAAATAAGCAATCTCAAATTACACCTAACTGAATTAGAGAAAGAAGAACAAACAAAACCCAAAGTCAGCAGAAGGAGAGAAAAAATAACAAAAATCAGAGCAGAAATAAATGCTATTGAAACAAAAAAGGCAGTAGAAAGGATCAATGAAACAAAGAGCTGGTTCTTTGAGAAGATAAATAAAATTGACAAACTCCTAGCCAGACTTACAAAGAAAAAAAGAGAGAAAGCTCAAATAAACAAAATCAGAAATGAAAGAGGAGAAATAACAACAGACTCCACAAGAATACAATGGATTATAAGAAAATATTATGAAAAACTATATGCCAACAAAATGCATAACCTAGAGGAAATGGATAAATTTTTAGATTCTCCCAAAACCTCCCAAAGCTAAGTCAATAAGAAACAGACAATCTGAAAAGACCAATCACAAGGAAAGAGATTGAAACAGCAATCAAAAGCATCCCAAAGAATAAAACCCCAGGACCAGATGGCTTTCCTGGTCCAAACTTTCAGAGAGGATTTAATACCTATCCTTTTCAAGCTATTCTTAAAAATTAGGGAGGATGGAACACTTCCTAACACATTGTTGAAGGCCAACATCACTCTGATACCAAAGCCTGACAAGGACAGCACGAAAAAGGAGAACTACAGGCCAATACTGCTGATGAATGTAAATGCAAAAATTCTCAAAAACATTTTGGCAACCTGAGTTCAGCAATACATCAAAAGGATCATACATCACAATCAAGTGGGATTCATACCAGAGACACAGGTATGGTTCAATATCCACAAATCAATCAAGGTGATACACCACATCAACAAATTGAGGAATAAAAACCACATGATCATCTCAATAAATGCAGAGAAAACATTTGACAAGATCCAACAGCCATGTATGATAAAAGCTTTTAACAAAATGGGGATAGAAGGAAATTACCACAACAGAATAAAGGCCATATATGACAAACCCACAGCCAACATCATGCTCAATAGGCAAAAACTGCACACCATCCCCCTGAGAATAGGAATGAGACAAGGATGCCGTCTATCAGTACTCTTATTTAACATAGCACTGGAGGTTTTGGCCAGAGCACTTAGGAAGAGAAAGGAACAAAAGGAATCCAAATAGGGAGTGAAGAAGTGAAACTCTCACTGTTTGCAGACAACATGATCTTATATATAGAAAACCCCCAAAGAATTCATTGTAAAACTTTTAGAAATAATCAACAACTACAGCAAAGTTGCAGGGTATAAAATCAACTTACATCAATCAGTAGCATTTCTATACTCTAATAACGAACTAACACAAAAAGAACTCAAGAACACAATACTATTCACAATTGCAACAAAAAGAATAAAATACCTTGGGGTGAATTTAACCACGGAAGTGAAAGACTTATACAATGAAAACTACAGGACTTTCCTGAAAGAAACTGATGACGACATAAAGAGGTGAAAAGACATTTCATGCACATGGATTGGAAGAATAAATAGTTAAAATGTCCATACTACCTAAAGCAATCTACAGATTCAATGCAATCCTAATCAGAATCCCAATGACTTCTTTACAGAAATAGAACAAAGAGTCCTAAAATTCATATGGGGCAACAAAAGATCCCGAATTACTAAAGCAATCCTGAGAAAGAAGAACACAGCTGATGCATCACTATCCGAGACTTCAAAACTTACTATAAAGCTACAGTAATCAAAACAGCATGGTACTGGTACGAAAACAGGTGCACAGATCAATGGAACAGAATTGAAAGCCCAGAAATAAAACCACACATGTATGGGCAGCTAATCTTTGACAAAGGAGCTGAGGGCATACAATGGAGAAAAGAAAGTCTTTTCAACAAATGGTGCTGGGAAAACTGGAAAGCCACATGTAAAAGAATGAAAATTGACCATTCTTTTTCACCATTCACCAAAATAAACTCAAAATGGATCAAAGACCTAAAGGTAAGATCTGAAACCATAAGGCTTCTAGAAGAAAATATAGGCAGTACATTCTTTGACATTAGTAGTAAAAGGATATTTCCAGACACCATGTCTTCTCAGACAAGGGAAGCAATAGAAAGAATAAACAAATGGGACTTCATCAGACTAAAGAGTTTGTTCCAGGGAAGGGAAAATAGGATTGAAACAAAAATACAACCCACTAATTTGGAAAAAATATTTGCAAGTCATATATCTGACAAAGGGTTAATCTCCATAATATACAAAGAACTCCAACAACTCAACAACAAAAAATCAAACAACCTGATCAAAAAATGGGCAGTGGACACGAACAGACATTTCTCTAAAGAAGATATACGGATAGCCAATAGGCACATGAAAAGATGTTCATTATCACTGATCGTCAGGGAAATGCAAATCAAAACTACACTAAGATATCACCTTACACCCATTAGAATGGCAAAAATAACCAAAACAAAAAGTAACAAATGTTGGAGAGGTTGTAGAGAAAAAGGAACCCTCATACACTGCTGGTGGGAATTCAAACTGATGCAGTCAATATGGAAAACAGTATGCAGATTTCTCAAAAAATTAAAAATAGAAATACGATATGACCCAGCCATCCCACTACGGGGTATCTATCCAAAGAACTTGAAATCAGCAATTTCAAAAGTCCCATGCACCCCTATGTTCATTGCAGCATTATTTACAATAGCCAAGACATGGAAGTAACCTAAGTGCCCATCAACTAATGACTGGATAAAGAAGATATGGTATATATATATATATATGATGGTATACTTCTCAGCCATAAAAAAGGATAAAATTATCACATTCACAGCAAAATGGATGGACCTTGAAGGTATTATGTTAAGTGAAATAAGCCAAATAGAGAAAGACAATCTCTGTATGACTCCACTCAAATGTGGAAGTTAAACATGTAGACAGAGAACAGATTAGTGGCTACCAGGGGAAAGCGGGATGTGGGGTGGGCACAAAGGGTGAAGTGGTACACCTACAACACGACTGACAAGCAATAACATACAACTCAAATTTCACAAGGTTGCAAACTATCATAATCTCAATAAAAAGTTAAAAAAAATAAATGTTTATAATGCTAGACACCTGCAGATAAAAAGTCTATTTGATTTAAAAATATGTTT